>NC_073306.1:175969935-176240025 GCF_027595985.1 Sorex araneus | reverse complement strand
AAGTTTCTTTATCCAGTCATCTGTTCTAGAACACTTGGGTTGTTTCCATATTTTGGCTATTGTGAACAGTGCTGCAATGAACATATAGGTACAGATGTCATTTCTCCTGTGCTTTTTTGCATCCTCGGGATATATTCCCAGAAGTGGTATTGTGGGATCATATGGAAGCTGTATTTCTAGCTTTTGAAGGACTGTTCATATTGTTTTTCAGAAAGGCTAGACCAGTTGGCATTCCCACCAACAGTGAAAGAGCATCCCTTTTTCCCTGCAGCCATACCAGCACTGGCTGCTTTTGTTCTTTTGAATGTGTGCTAGTCTCTGTGGTGTGAGATGATATCTCGCTGTTTTGATTTGCATCTCCCTGATGACTAGTGATGTGGAGCATTTTTTCATGTGCCTTTTTGCCATTTGTATATCTTTTTTGAGGAAACTTCAGTTCATTTCTTCTCCCCATTTTTTGATAGGGTTGGAGGTTTTTTTCTTATACAATTCTACTGTGTCTTGTATATCCTGGATATTAATCCTTTATCAGATGGTTATTGGGTAAATATACTTTCCCATTCTGTGAGCTCTTTCTGTATTTTGCTCACTGTTTCTTTTGAAGTGCAGAAGCTTCTTAGTTTGATGTAGTCCCATTTGTTTATGTTTGCTTCCACTTGCATGGTCAGTGCTGTTTCAAGCTCATCTGTAAGGTTTTTCTATCTCAGAGAAAAACCTGGGATGGAGACTTAGAAGCAGTGGGGCGGGTCTAAGAACCTACTGGAATATAAATAAAGTTATCTTTCTGCTCATAGCGTAATAAATTTAAGAAACAAGTGTGGAGATAGGGGGGAAAATAAGTAGCTATAATTTTTTTAAAAAAGTAATTTGTATAAAAATTTTAGAAGTTGTGATTTGAATATTGATTTTGGAGAAAAACTACAGGTGAATTGTCTATTTAAATTTTACTGACATACAAAATAGTTGGTTTCTGCGAGTGAATTGGATTCAGACATTTTCTGATGAGTCTTGAGTGTACATGGTTTCAAACTCTCATTTTACAAATGGAGGAATAAGGATTATAAATTTTTCCCAAGAACATTATTGAAACACTTTTGACTCAATAATTTCTTGTTTCCTTCCTGTAAAGAAATGATGTCTTTTGTTTTTCCTCTAGGGGCACCTTTGGAACTGTGTCTGCCATGGTCATTATTGGCTGGTGTAGTCTCTCAGCTTCCAAAATCTTCACTTCAGCCTTGGACATGGAGGGACAACAGCTTCTCGTTGCCTACCCCTGTGCCTTACTTTATGGACTTTTTGCCCTTCTCACAGTTTTCTGAGAAGTACTTGAAATAGTGTCACAAGTTTTTATTTGTTTATTATTCAGACTATCCTGGGGATGTTTTGGTATCCAGATTTGGTAATATGATCTCTATTTTATCATGTGGCAGAAAAATAAGCAGAGAGACAAATGGAACTTAAGGATTGGTACTCTAATGGCCTCTTTGGTTTTGAATTATGTTTTGCTTTTATGGTTTGGTGCATTAAAACATTCTTAGATGCTTTAATGTAAAAGGGATAATAGTTGTTGCACTGATAAACAGTGTATCATTTCTGAATCATTTCTGAGAAATTTGAAGTAAATAATATCACAAACTGATCGTCTAAAGCAGCTCTATAGCAAACCTTTTGAGAAAATCTCAAATTTGGGCAGTACATTAACTCACCATATTTTCAAGCCCTCACTTCCCTCTTATTTAGTTTATATTCCATGATCTGTTAATAGAATGTTTCTCTTGTTTAATCCTCAGCAACCTTACCATTTACTCTGTAAATAAATGAATGTGACTAAAGGAAACCCTATTTTTTTCACTTTATTTCACTATATCTTAAGTGGTTCCTTAGTAAGTGCCCTCCCCCCTGTCCCCCACCTCTTTTGAAAGAAGCTGTGTCTTAAATATTGTGCAGGGTCAATCTAGTGTCAGGACCTAATACATACCAGATAGGTATACCAGCTTTTTGAGCTATCACATCACACAAGAAACTGCCTTTTTATTTTTATTTATTTTTTTTTAAGTAGCATATTTTATTTTAATTTTTTTTTTAAATTTATTTATTTTTAATTAGAGAATCACCGTGAGGGTACAGTTACAGATTTATACACTTTTGTGCTTATACTTCCCTCATACAAAGTTTGGGAACCCATCCCTTCACCAGTGCCCATTCTCCACCACCCGTAAACCCAGTGTCCCTCCCACCCTCCCCAATCCCATCTCCCCCCCACCCTACCCTGCCACTGTGGCAAGGCATTCCCTTCTGTTAAGAAACTGCCTTTTTAAATCCTGTTACATTATACTACTGATTTTGATTTTACACTTTTGAGGTATTAAAGACATATCACTTCTTCACAGAGCTACAGTCCAACTCCTCATTTTGCATTGATATGATGATAGTGTGGCACAGAAGTATTGTAACTGCATTACATGTTTAAGATTCTTGGTTGGATCAGTGTTATCCTTCAAAATACTATAGGCGTCCAGATCATAAATTCTTTGTCTTCTCACAACCAAATCTACAAAATTAGACACATCTTTATTTATGTAGATACATGTATACACTCCTCTTTCTTCTCTATATTCAGATATTCAGCCCTTCAGCCTTCCTAACCACCATTTATTTATTTCACCTATATGAATTCTAATTCCACTTCAATGTGCTCCAAGCAATATACATTCCAAGCAATGTTCCAACAGTAGTGAATCTACCATTCAACTCAACTATGACACTATCTGGAGATAGTATAGGTGATTAGAGATCCCAGAAATCAAAGTTCTCATCTCACAGAATAGTGCATTCCCACCCCTCTTCAGATACCAAGTGCAAGACCAAGTTGTAAACTGTATTTCTGACCAACCAGCTACAGATTATTTAAAAAAATATTTAATTGAATCACAGTGAGATACTCAGTTGTTAATGGTTTGGTTTCAGTCATATTATAATGTTCCAATACCTGTCCCTTACCCAATGTACATTTCCCACCACCGATGTCCCAAGTTTATACCTCTATGTCATATTGGTCCGTTCTCTGTTTTAACTGCCTTTTTGCCCTGAACACACTTGTGGTAAGCTTCCGACCATTGTTCCGACCTCCTGATTCCTATATTTACTGGCCTTGGGTATTAGTCCCATACTATATTTCTTAATATTCCAAAAATGAGTGTAGTTATTGTATGCCTTTCCCTCTCCCTATGAGTCATTTTACTCAGCATGATACTCTCCATGTTCATCCATTTACAAGTAAATTTCATGACTTAATTTCTCCTAACAGCTGTGTAGTATCCCATTGTACCTTAATTTCTTTATCCAGTCATCTGTTCTTAGGTACTTTGGGTTGTTTCCAGATTCTGGCTATGGTGAATAGTGCTGCAGTGAACATAGAAGTGCAGATGGCATTTATGCTGTGTGTTTTTGGGATCCTAGGGTATATTCTCAGGAGTAGTATTGAACCAGCCACAGATTAGAGCTTTAATAACTCCCTTCTTGTCTTTGACTCATTTGCTAGAGTGACATAAAGCTCAGAAAAACATTTTACTTACCAGATTTTGTCTATTATAAAATTATATATCACTGTATCACTGAATCACTGTCATCCCATAGCTCATCAATTTACTCAAGTGTGCACCAGTAACATCTCCATTTGGTCCAGCCCTGAGATGTTTTAAAAATTTTTGGGTCATACCCGGTGATGCACAGGGGCTACTCCTGGCTCTGCACTCAGGAATTACCCCTGGCGGTGCTCAGGGGACCATATGGGTTGCTGGGAATAGAACTTGGGTTGGCCTCATGCAAGGCAAACGCCCTACCCACTGTGCTATTGCTCCAGCCCTAGCCCTGAGATTTTTAGCAGCCTCTCCTTACTCATTTTTCCCAAATATTGGAGGCTCTTTTCAAGGTCAGGGGAATGAGAATGTTATTGTTAATGTATTTGGAATATCGAATACACTACAGGGAGCTTGCCAGGCTCTTCTGTGTGGGCAGGATACTCTCCTCTCGGTAGCTTGCCAGGCTTTCCAAGAGGTATATATATATATATATATGTATATATATATATATATACTCTTTATATATATATACTTTATATATATATATACTTTATATATATATACAAAGAGTATATATATATACTCTTTGTGGCCAGTGGTCCAGGAATATGCTCGCTCATGCATGAGGCTTGGCCCGAGTGTGTGGAAAGCGGCCTGGAGTGTAGCAGCGTTGGATAGTGGAGGTTGGCTGCTGGGGCTGGGTCCCTTGGGGTGGGGAGGGCTCTCACCTGCCCCCCTCTGGGGCGCCCCTGACATGGAGTTCGGCATGTTTATGGGGGCCTCATTTTATGCTCCCTTCTAAGAGAAGCAGTCGTGAGTTCTAGAGGGTGTCCAATGAGGAGATTGTCTCCATAGCCACATAAAACCACATATCCTGGTGAATAGCCTGTCCACTTTTACTTACAATGAGTAAGTAGATTTAAACATATATAAATATACACAATTAGGTCATGATGTATCTAAGGGTAGATTCTAGTTGTTAGCTCAAAAATCTGTTTCTCATAACATGATAAGGAATCTTTTCATCTGTTAATTGACATCCCATTGTGCCTAAATTGAACTATATACTACTGGACATTAAGGGCAATTTTTCATTACTTTGTTTGTAGGGATAGTGCTGGGAATCTAATCCAAATCACAAATGCAGGGCATAAATTCTACTGTTGAGCCACATTCCCAGCCCAATTTCAATTTTTCTGACAATATAAGTAATACTTTGCAGTCATCAATATATACAAACAAATGCAGTACTAATATCCCTTTAGATTTCTAAAATGCACTCTATCAGAAAATATGAAATATTCTTCCAAAAAGCACAACAGAAAAATCTATACTATTTTAACTAATAATATAGGGTCTCCCAGCCCACCAAGAGTGATTCCTGGGTGCAGAGAAAGGAGTAACCCCTGAACACCACTGGGTGTGGCCCCAAACCAAAAATAAAAATCAGCAAATATTGTTGCTTTAATATCGGTGCTCAGTGTCCTTGCCATGCCTGTGTGAGCACTTACCATGCATGTATGAGATTCTGGATTTGGTCCCCAGTACTACCAAAAAGAAAAAGAAGTATACTTATGTTATATATGGAAGTGAGTATACTTTGTGCTAAAAATTTTGGTGGTGAGGATAGAAATAAAATGACTTATCAATGTTATTGGTTATTCCTAAAGGCAGAATTATGAAACACTTGAAAAAATGTTAAAGAAGTATAGATCTCTATAAAAATTATTACAAAATATTAGAGACACTTTTAAAATATATTTGAAAACACAGACAGATATTCTATATATTAGCGTGAGAAAATTGGACTTTATAAAGCAATCTACCCCATAGCAATGTACAGACTCCATATGATTCTAATTATTCCAACTGTATTTTTCTTATATGGTGGCAAAATAATTTAAGATCATTTTGAAAAAATAAGCACATGCCAATATCCATGAAAAATTAGATACGATATAGAAATGCAGAGAGTCTCTTGCCCGCACGCCTGGCTGTCTTCCACCGGGCCCCTCGGAGGGGATGGGCTCCAGCTTCCCTCCCCACCCCAAGCAGAGCTCCCGGCCGAAGACCACCAGAACCTAGCTACAGCCATGCTGGAGGCCCCTCTCCACACGTTCGGACGGGCCTCACGCATGAAGGTACCGGCAGAGAAAGCCAGGTGTGTGTAATCCCATCAGCGGCCAACATCAAGAAAGAGACTTAAAAACAAGCTCTCAGAAGCCTTCTTTATCTTTAGCCTTCTTCTCCCTCTGGGAGAAACTGGCAATCTGAGAGTCTCCTGCCCACATGGAACAGCCTTGCAAGCTTCCCATGGTGTATTCATATGCAAAATCCAGTAACAAGCTGGATCTCATTCCCCTGACCCTGAAGAGGCCCCAGTGCAACATCGTTAGGAGGGCTGAGTCGAGATGGACTTCTAAGATCTCAGGGAAAGGACGAAATGAGATGTTACTGAGCCGCCCGAGAAATCAGTGATTAATGGGATTTCGTGATTTGTGATTTGTGATAAAAAAGCATTGCAATATGTAGTGAGTTAAAATATTTCTTATATCTAGGTTTAATGCAAGGAAACTATGTGAGGATATTTTGGGGATATCATAGCATGAGAAAATGTATGTATTAATTATAATTTGTATATTCACTGAAGACTTACCATGTGCCTTTTATTACAACTCATTTAATACTCACAACCACATTTATGAAGTGCTTTTTGCTATCACCTTTATTTTATAGGTAAAGCCATGGAGACATGAAGGGGCTAAATTATTTCCCCAAGGTTCTTTAACCAATTACCAGGATTTCAATAAAGTAAATTTGATTCCAGAGTTTATGCACTTCCCATTACTGAACAAAAACCTCATTATATTTTCATGGTCATCACTATATCAATTACTTTTTTCATGAGACTTATCATTTCCCATAAACCGTTTTCAATACTAGACAGAACCAAAGATTCTTCCCCATGAAAGTAAATTAATACATTGTGATATTAAAGAAGAATCCAGTATGTCTAAAAGTACTCATAGATTTTCTTGATTCTAACCCCTTTCATAAATTTTTACTGATATAAGCTATGCAGATATAATTCTAGTTAGTATCCTGGAGGAAAATCTCACAAGATATGGTCTTTCTCCCCATTCCAACTTACATATTGTATGGATTTATACAAAATGTAAGAGTTTTGTTCTATTTAGATAGATGGTGACATTTATTTATGGTCAGTCGTTAGTAGTTAGAAAATAAATGATAAAGTGAAAGGAAGCCTATTTAGGTGTACAATAGAAATATCTTTTTGGTTTAATAGAGCTTGACAAATTTTTCATCTTCTCTTTTGCTCAAATGTTTTCTACTTTTGTTTGAGAATGTAACGTTTTCCCACTTTTTAAAACAATCTTTACAGGTTGGGTAAAAGTACATATTATGGGCTAAGGTAAATGGCAGATTTAAGTCAAGAGATGGCCTTCATTTCAACAGGAATGATTTGGGGACATGTGCTGAAAATAAGTTACTCAGACTCAAGTGCCCCAGTTCACAACAGTTAAACTAGGCCGGTGGCCTTTGCAGCATTCAATGTCTGATTCTTTTCTACACTGCTCTGTCTCCCAGTGAATAAATGCCAAGTGCAAAATTACAACTACAACCTGTTTCTTACTTTTCATAGAGCACTGAAGGCCTTGTTCTGTTTCTCAATGACACAATCAAGTCTAGAGTTTTCAAATCAGTTTTCATTTCTGATTGGACATCTCAGATGTTTGTTTTAAGAAACCTAACAAACTCAATCACAGAATCCATGATGATGTTGATCAACATGTACTTTCAGGGAGATTTATTATTCTGAAGATGGGGTTCATGAAGTTTTATCGGTATAGGCATTGCAGAGTACTAAAAATATTGTAAGAACTTTGATGTGGAACAAAGAAAAGTGGTAAGGAAGAAAGAAATGAAGAGAAGAGAGAAGGAAATCCTAGATTACAACCTTGCTTTATATGTAACTAACTTGATGACTTTGAAACCATTACATACCTTTAGCCATTCTTTTTGCACATAGAAATTTCAGTGAATGATGCAGTACTATTTGAGATGTCCTTAGGAGAGCTAAATAAGAAGCTGCTTATAAATTAGCTAAGCATTTAGAAATAGTAACTATTCAATAACTGGAAACCTGCCAAAGCTATAATTTATCTTCTGGGATAAATCATAAGGAAGAGCATAAGGAAGAGTATTTACTTTTCTTGTATATCATGAATCAAATTATGGGTTAAGATGGTAAATTTAGTCCATATATTCACATCTTATATCATATATTTATAATCCAGAACATATATAAATATAAATATAATGGTAATATATATACTTAGCATAAAAATATTTTGGCATAGTAGCAAATTGGTAAGAGGGATTATGTTAGTGCCAGATAAACTCTATACTTAGTGGAGAATTATTTTAGCATAGTGGTGAATTATTTATCAGTGTCATGTTAGGGCCAACTAAACTTTTAAAATGCTTTACTGTGAATTTTAGCACAATTTTATGAATTTTTAAAAAAGGTTTATAAAATTTTATTATTTCCTTGTTAAGCATTTGAACATCCTTCTTTTTATGTAGGGGCAAGATGGATGGGTAGATAGGGGCAGTTTGGGAAATGCCCAGAAGTACTCAAGGACTATTCCTGACTCTGAACTCAGAAATTACCCCCTATTGGTTCTCAGGGGATCTTATGAAGTGTCAGGGATTGAAACAGGGTTATGGATTGTAAGCCAGTGCATTACCTCCTATACTATCTTTCTAGCCACATGCAACCTCTTTCTTACAGAGAAGGTACCCTTCTATCCTTCAATTCCTCAAACAGAAATTAAAACAGGGAGCTCTACCATCTCTCTTGGACTGTAGCATCTAGTGGCACATCACAGGATTCTGTCAAGCAGATCCTTTTTATTACACCTGAAATGTCAATGTCAACAAGGTGATACAAAACTGAGAGGTAATTAAAAACACCCAAGGCAAGGGAAAATAAGATTCAGGCAGCGGTGGCAGTCATGCACCTGTAATTGGGGTTATAGTTGCTATAATGAGCTGTATCGCTGATTAGAACACTGCTATATTGTTTTTTAAAATTTAATTTTATTATTATAAAGTAGTTCACAATATTTGATTGCATTTAATATTCAAACACCAATCCCACCACCATTTCACCTATCACCATATTTTAGATATTTCCATCCTGAACCTCAACCCCTGCCCCAAAGCAGAACCAAATAATTTATTTTGTATTGTTTGTTATGAATAAACCACTGAAAATGCTCAAAAAAAACTTTTCTGAGAGAAGAATGTGTGAAGATTGTTATATTTCACCCAGAGACCATTAAGCTCTTCTATAAGAGACTATTAATATGTTGTTTAGGGTTGAGACTTGTGTTTATATATATATGTATGCATATATATGTATACATATATGTATCGCTTGTATCAGTTGTCATCCCGTTGATCTTTGATTTGCTCGAGTGGGCACCAGTAACGTCTCCATTCGTTCCTGTTACATGCTAGTGTAACCAAATGGTATCTGCTCGCTCCAGGAATATGAAGAGTCTCAAACTGTTAATTCAGGGTTTTGATGAAGAAGTTTGACCATCTTGTGGGTGGGCAGCCACGTGGTCTTTTGACGTCCAGTGGAATCAAATTAATAACAGCTCTAGCCCAGCAGTCATCTTTAAATCCCATTACCTGTCTGGCCTATCTGATTTTTGATGCCTTGGCAAATGAGACAGCGTCCCTGATTCTTGATCATAAATAGAGATCGGAACTCCAGATTCCTTCTCTCACTTGAGTGAAATGTGATACTCCAAGCATAGCTCTTTTGTTTCCATTTTGGGATACCCAGATAGCGTTCTCATTCTGTTTTCTTAGGGCCCAGGTCTCTGAAGCATATGTTAGTGCAGGAAGAATGATTGAGTCAAAAAGATTTGCCCAGAGCTGGAGGTTCTTCATCCTCTTAACCACTTCTTTGACACTCTTGAAGGCGTTCCATGCTGCTCTCTTCCTCCTGCGCATTTCTGGCGCCAAGTTGGTCCTCATGTTGAGTTCTCGACCCAGGTACACATAGCTGCTGCATTCGGAGATGTTAATTCCATTGAGAGCAAATGGAACATCAGGGAAAAGTTTGTTTTCATAAACATAATTTTGGTGAGATTCAGCTGCAATCCGACCTTTACATGTGGTCAAAGTTGGCCAGCATTTGTGCCACCTGGTTAGTGTTTGGTGTTATTAAGAATGATATCATCAGTGAAGCAGAGGTGGTGTAGTTGCTTGACCATCTATCTTCACTCCCATTCCTTCCCATTCCAGTTGTCACATGACGTTCTGTGATGATGGCACTGAGGAGTTTCAGTGAAATGGTGTCATCCTGCTGAACCCCTCTCTTTACGTCAATGATCACTTCCTTGTAGAATGGTGAGATCCTGCTGGTGAATCTGTAATACAGCTCATAGAGGTTCTTGATGTACTGAGTTTGAATGCCCTGTTTGTCTAGGGCTTCTATGACCCCTTCACTCTCAACAGAACAAAGTCCTTCTTTAAATCAATGAATGTCAGGCAGAGCGGCATCTTGGACTCTCTCGAAACTTCACTGAGCTTGGTCACTGTGTGGATATGGTTGATCGTGCTGAATCTTTTTCAGATCCCGGCTTGCTCACATGGTTGTCCTTTGTCTAGTGTTCTGCCTATTCTATTCAGGATGACTAGAGTGAAGAACTTGTAGATGACAGACAGGCAGATTAGGCGATAGTTGCTCATATTGCGGATGTCTCCCTTCTCGTACAACAGAATGGTCTTGCTGGTTTCCCACTGGGACAGGACCTTGCATATGGAAAGGTAGCATGTGAAGAGCTGAGCCAGTGTATTGATGAGTATTGGCAGCAGAGCTTTTAGGTGTTCAGGTCTGACTTTGTCTAGACCCAGTGCTGTGTGCATCTTTACCAAAGAAATATTAATATAGTGGCCTTGGTTATATTTTAGTATTTTACGTTGACTGTCTCATCTAACCATACCATCAAAAGGAGTGATAAATTATTAAACTGGTATCAGTTCACTTGTAGTCCCATTGATCTTCGATTTGCTTGAGCGGGCACCAGTAACGTCTCCATTTGTCCCTGTCGCAAGCTAGTGCAGCCCAATGATATCTGCTTGCTCCAGGAACAAGAAGAGCCTCAAATCATTCATTCAGGGATTTGATGAAGAAATCTGACCATCTAGTTGGTGGACGGCCACGAGGTCTTCTGACATCCCATGGAATCCAGTCGGTAACATCTCTAGTCCAGCGGTCATCTCTGAATCACATTACATGACCATGGCCCATCTGATTTTTGATGCCTTGGCAAACGAGACAGCATCCCTGATTTTTGACCATTGACAGAGGTCAGAATTCCAGATTCCTTCTCTCACTTGAGTGAGACATGATATTCCTAGCATAGCTCTTTCGATTCCTCTTTCGGATACCCTAATAGCATTCTCATCCTGTTTGAGTAGGACCCAGGTCTCTGAGGCATATGTTAGTGCAGGAAGAATGGTGGAATCAAAAAGATATGCCCGGAGTCAGAGGTTCTTTGTCCTCTTAACCACTTCTTCAACGCTCTTGAATGCATTCCACGCTGCTCTCTTCCTCCTGTGCAGTTCTGGCACCAAGTTGTTCCTCATGTTGATTTCTCAACCGAGGTACACATAGCTGCTGCATTCGGAGATGTTCATTCCATTGAGAGCAAATGGAGCTTCAGGGACCAGTTCGTTTTTCATGAACATCGTCTTGTTGAGATTCAGCTACATCCAACCTTTCCACACTCGTGGTTGAAGTCGGCCAGCATTTGTGCCGCTTGGCTAATGTTTGGTGTTATGAGAATGATGTCATCAGTGAATCAGAGGTGATGTAATTGCCGACCGTCTATCTTCACTCCCATCCCTTCCCATTCCAGTCATCTCATGATGTTCTCGAGGGCGGCACTATAGAGTTTCTATGAAATGGTATCACCCTGCCTCACCCCTCTCTTTATATCAATGATCACTTCCTTGTAGAATGGTGAGATCCTGGTGGTGAATCCACAATACAGCTCTCTCGGAGGATTTTGATATACTGAGTTTGAATGCCCTGTTTGGCCAGGGCTTCGAGGACCGCCTCAGTCTCAACAGAATCGAAGGCCTTCTTTAAGTTGATGAACGTTAGACAGAGCGGCATCTTGTCTACGGCCATACCACCCTGAACGCACCCAATCTTGTCTGATCTCAGAAGCTAAGCGGGGTCGGGTCTGGTTAGTACTTGGATGGGACAGATCGGCATCTTGAACTCTCACGAAATGTCAATGAGTTTGGTCACTGTGTGGATATGGTCTATTGTGCTGAATCCCCTTCAGAACATGGCTTGCTTGCATGGTTGTCCTTCGTCTAGTGTTCTGCCTATTTTATTCAGGATGACATGAGCGAGCAACTTGTAGACAACAGACAGCAGGCAGATTGGGTGATAGTTGCTGATGTCGTGATATCTCCCTTCTTGTACAACAGAATGTTCCTACTGGTTTTCCACTGAGACGGAAACTTGCATTTAGACAGGTAGCATGTGAAGAATCAAGCCAGTGTATTGATGAGTACTGGCGGCAAATTCTTCAGGTGTTCGCGTCTGACCTTGTCCAGACCAGGTCTTTACCAATGAAATGGCGTGTCGGATTTCAGAAGGGAGAACGTTGGGAATGACATATCCGTCCTGAGGAATTTGGTATGTGGGCAGGTGGACATGGCTGTCAAAGAGATCCAAGTAGAAGTCGTGAATAATCCTCTCCATTGCCTTTCTGGAAGATGAGATAGATCCATTGGGATGTCGGAGGGCAGTCATCTTGGTCTTGTAGTTGGTGAAGGACAGCTTAGCATTGCGAAGATCCTCTGTCTGCCTCCTCCAATCTCCAGCATCTGAGGGAGGGGTCAAACCCAGATGCTCCACCCTACCCAAGGCAGATAAATAACTCATGGCTGACCCCCACTATATCCACTACCCAGCTACCACCACACTCCAGGCCGCTCTCTGAACCATAAAACACTTAATACCCATTATTCCCGCACCATATTTGATAGGGTTCAAATTTGGTGTGAACCATGGTAACACTTCTAAGGGCAAATGGAGGCCAACCTAAAAGCCTCCGGTCCCTCTCGGAGAGCCCAGCAAGCTACTGAGAGTATCCCGACCGCACAGCAGAGCCTAACAAGCTACCTGTGGTGTATTCTATATGCCAACAACAGTAACAACAATTGGCCTCATTCACCTATCACTGAAAGAGCCCCCAATACGTCAGTGTTAAGAAAGATGAGCAAGGAGAGGCTGAAAAACTCTCGGGGACGAACTAGACTGCCAAAACGAAGAAAGACTAAAATGATTGTCTGTACTTTCTTTTATTTTTTTTTTGCTTTTTGGGTCACACCCAGCGATGCTCAGGGGTTATACCTGGCTTTGCACTCAGGAATTACTCCTGGCGGTGCTTGGGGGACCATATGGGATGCCGGGGATTGAACCCAGGTCGGCTGCGTGCAAGGCAAACGCCCTACCCGCTGTGCTATCGCTCCGGCCCCGATTGTCCAATTGTCTGTACTTTCAATGCACGGACACTGGCATCAGAAGCATCCATTGAGGACCTGATGGTGCAAGCACAGAAGACCAAGTATGACATCATTGTTCTGACCGAAATGAGGGGACATCAATCACATCACGCCATTTTTGACACTGGAGAAGAATTTTTTCTTGGAACATGTGACAAAGAGGCGTTGGTGGCGTTGGTGTCCTTGTCAACCCAAACTTGGCCATTAGCATCTATTCATTCGAATGCCTAACAATCCGAATTGGTCGATTATGCTTAAATTGATGTGGCTCACTGCCTGCAGTTTCTATCTTTGTTGTCTATGCACCAACTTCCAACTACAATGAAGAAGAAATTGAGAGGTTCTACATGGAACTGGAGAAGTTCTATAAAGAAGACCACACCTTGTACAAGATCATTCTTGGTGATTTTAATGCCAAAATAGGTCGAAGAAGGTTGCCCGAAGAACTCCACATTGGGACACATGGCCTAGAATAGAACGATCAGGGTGAGAGACTGTCTGGATTCATCATGTCGACCAAGACCATCCATGGTAACTCACAGTTCCAGAAGGCTGACTCTAAACGCTGGACATGGGAGTCTCCAGGTGGACAGTTCCACAATGAAATTGACCACGTCCTATTCAATTGAAGGTTTTGCCTGACCGATGTCGCTGTTGTGTCAAAATTCCAAATGGGATCAGACCACCATCTCCTTTGTGCAAAATTGTACTTCACAGAGCGGGGACAAAAGTCTGAAAAATTTATGTCTAAGAAGGCAACTCCCAGAATGACCACCAACTGGGAGCTCTTTGCCACTACATTAAACTGGTGAAAATATAAAATAAGAGAATACAATACTCTTTCTCTATGTGTGATGGCATCCTGTGTCCACTTTCGTAGGTGTTAGAGAACTCTTCATTTGGTTACATCATTGGTGGAATGTAAGTGTTTTTTTGGGTGGGAGGGGGTGGGAGTGCCCACTCAACACTGCTTCTTAGGGAAAACTCCATACTCGATGCTCAGGGATCACTACTGGCTGTGGTTGGGGAGCATGTGGTGTCAGGATCAAATTTGAGTCTCTAGCAGGCCAAGAATGCACTTGGCCCATTGAGTTATCTCTTTGGCCTTGGGGGTTAAGAATCTTAAAAAAAAATGACTGACCAATCTCTCGAGGGCTGCTCTCATTTAGTATCACAGGCTAAGTGGCTTGAACAACAGAAATTAATTTTCTCAGAGTTCTGGAGGCTGCAAGTTTAAGATCAAGAAGTCAGCATTTAGTTTCTTCTGGAAACTCATTGGCTTGCAGATGCTTGCCTTCTCTGGGTCTCATGTGGTTTTATCTGAGTCTCTGATTTCTACTATGTCTTAAAATTTTCATCTTAAAAGAATACCAGTCAGACTGTTTTAAAGATGATACTGGATTTGAATTTATGATCGTAATCATCCTATCTCAAATGTAGTCACATTCTAAAGGACTAAATAATGTGGTCAGAGACACAGTTCAGTTCACCCCACTCTCCCTGTCTAATTCCTTCTCCCTTTTTCTTTGTTGTTGTAGTTGTTATGGCAATAACTGGGTTCACATACATGCCTGGTTGTAATACAAATTTGTTTATGGTTCTTGCAGAGGGTTTGCATACCATTAGTTGCAGGTTGCAGTGTTTGTACACAGGCCTGCTCTTCAGTGATCACTGAAGGGGTCACACTCAGTTTTGCTGCTGACATACATTCCTTTTTTTTTTTTTTTTTTTGCTTTTTGGGTCACTCTGGTGATGCACAGGGGTTACTCCTGGCTCTGCACTCAGGAATTACCCTTGGCTCTGCACTCAAAGGACCATATGGGATGCTGGAATTCGAACCCAGGTTTTCTGAGTGCAAGGCAAATGCCCTACCTGCTGTGTAATCACTTCAGCCGCCTCACATACATTCTTGTAGTGCTCTCTGGAGTTTACTGTGGTTCTCACACACATTGTCATCAGGGGTTGCTATCCTGGTTGGAGTGCTCACACATCTCCAGTTGTGGGACTAACTTTGGTTCGCACACCTAAAATTTGGTACTCATATACAACTGTTTTTGGTTCATCAGAGGACACACCTCAACTGGTGCTGGGAGTCCTGGTAGCAATGCTGTCTGGACCATGTGGGTGTCACTGTGGATCTGATTTGGGGTTTCACACTTGGAAGGCAGACGTTGTTGCCACAGAGTCATCCTCTGATACGCCCCACATATAATAGTTTCTATATTTTTAACACCAGTTAGAAGGTGATGTGTATTATCACCGTATCACTGTCTTCCCGTTATTCATTGATTTGCTCTAGCGGGCATCAGTAATATCTCCATTCATCCCTGTCATGTGCTACTGTAGCCCGATGGTTTATTGGGGGCTCTTTTAGGGTCAGGAGAGTGAGTATCATCCATCATTGTTACTGTTTTTGTCATATCAAGTATGCCATGGATAGCTTGCCAGGCTCTGCCGTACGGGCAGGATGTAGCTTGCTGGGCTCTCAGATCTCCGTTTTAATGTGTATTAAACACTCAATAATGAAAGACGGATATCCAAAATTGAAGCTTCCTTTTGCTCTTAACTCTGGGCTATCTAAATGTTCATCTCTCTTTATTTGCTAAGAACAACTAATTTCCATAGCCCCAAGCTCTGTTGTGTAAGATTCATTAGAAATGTGATCAGAACCATCAAGTCCTTCCCTCACCATGTTCATGTGCCACCCTTCTTAAGTCTGGTTGCTATGTCTGGGTTGACCAATAGAACATGATGGAAATGACACTGTTCCACTTCTGAAGCTAATCTTTAGAAGGATTGATTGCTTTTTCTTCCTTGTTCTTAATGCCTTGTGCCACTGTGTAAGAACCACAGGTTCTTTTGCTGGAATATGGTCACACAGAGAAGCACTGGATGCTAGGAATGTTTATTAAGAAGATATCTTGGGCAGGAAACTTCTTACCTAGATAATTTGTTGATGGGAATGTTACCTGGAAGTACTCTCTCTTCTGTGACCCTTATCCTCTGAGAACACCAATAAGTCTACTTGATTTCCATGAAGCCCCAGCTTACCTTTTACCAGTGGAAGGATGTTTAGTTAACATCACCTTAGAGATTTTGCTTTATCTCAGTGCATAAAAAAGGCAGTGAGAGGAGTCCTGTCTTCTGGTTTTACCCAAGAGCTCACATAGATGTGTCAAATGGGAACTCCAGACCGTTAACCAATTTAAAAAAAATAATGCATTTTAAGGACAAACTCATGCACCTTTAGAATAAAACCAATTTCATATAATTTGAAAGCACCGAATCCTGACCACTAGACAACCAGGGAACTCAATTTCACATAATTTAAAATCGATTCACCAGAGCAATCATCCACAGAATGGTTCTCAGATAGTCTTGAACCTGAAGTGCCATTCAAGGGGACAATTGGTACTGTCAACATTCCTTGCACAATTTTAATGAGAAAAAAATAAATGTGTATGTCGCCGTCTGGGCAATCATTAATCACTGTAATGATAGCTGGAAAGTAAATTAACTGATACTCTAACCTCCTTTAGAATGTACCCAGGAGAATAGGTTACATGTGAAAAAAAATTTTTTTAGAAGTGATGGTAATTAAAAATCTTAAAAAAATCAAAGGTTTTAATTTTGGTTAAAAAAGTGAAAGATTGTGAGAACTTCAAACTAGGAGACAATACTTCAGTTCCAATACACCCACTTCCTCTGTGCTCCTAAGGCCTTGCCTTGCTCGTATTTCTTGTTAAACTTTTTCCTTATCATCTCTTTGCTTTTACTGAATCTGTAGGATTCATATAGTGCCCTGCCCTTACTGGGATATTTCACTTCTCTGGGGTATATAGAATAACAAGGAAAGGGAATGAAAGGTCCCAAAGAGGAGATACCTAGATTAGCCTGGACCATAGATTACAAAAATGAGGACAGGGTGGGGCTGGAGCAATAGTACAAAGGGTAGGGCATTTGCTTTGCACGTGGCTGACCTGGGTTTGCTTCCCAGCATCCCATATAGTCCCCTGAGCACCACCAGGAGTAATTCCTGAGTGCAGAGCCAGGAGTAACCCCTGTGCACTGCCAGGTGTGACCCAAAAAGAAAAAAAAATGCAATACTAAAAAAAAAAGAAAGGATAGGGAAGGAAAGAAATTGAAGTGGGGACATAAGAATAGGATTAAGGGAGGTAACAGTGATAAGGGTTCAGAGGGAGACCTCGGTCACCTGGGTGGGTTGGAGGTGTGGGATAAAGGATATATCTAAACCACTGAGCCAGCAACGCTGCAAACAGTAGATACAAACTACAATAAGCCAGCAATGCTGCAAGCAGGAGACCCAAACTACAATAATCAAACTGTAAAATGTGCTTGCCAAGGTGACAGGCTGAGGGAGGGAACCTCTAGACACTGGTGGGGCAAAGTTGATATGAGTGGAATTGGTGTTGGAAATTTGTATACCTGAAATTCTATTATAAATGACATAGTAAAATATGATTCTTTTTTTTTATTGAATCACCATGTGGAAAGTTACAAAGTTCTCAGGCTTATATATCAGTTATACAGTATTCAAACACCCATCCCTCACCAGTGCCCATATTCCACCACCAAAAACCCCAGTATAACTCCCGCCCCCGCCCCCTGACCCCCAACTGCATAATTGATGAATTTCACTTCATTTTCTCTTTATCTTGATTACGTTCCATATTTCAACACAAAACTCACTATTGTTGTTGGAGTTCCCCCCAAGAAAGATAGCCCTACTACCAAGGAAGCATTTGATAATTAGTTTTTCATTGCTGAGAATGAAGAGATATGTAGCCCCACTGCTCCAAGTACATAATTCTTTTTTTCCCCTTTTTCCTTTTCCTTTATTTCCCCTCATCCCCCTTCCCGCGCCTCATAGTATGGTGGACGCCATGCTGCGTTTCCCCCAAAAAATGGGAAATAACCGGGAAAGAGGGATATTTCCTCTTCTCGGCCGGCTTGGGGCTGTTTCTTAGTTCACAGTCCAGAGAAATGGCTGCTACTTTGATTACCTTCAATATTTCAACCAAAAACTCACTGTTATTATTTGGAGTACCCCCCCAAGTCAGACCTGCTAAAAAGGAACCGTTTCACATTGCTGACAATTAAGAGATGTTAACTGCCAGGTCCACGAGGTTTTGGACTTCTGTATAAAGTCCAGGGAAAATTCTGCCAGGAACTGCATAGCCCAGCTCACAGTCCCAGTGCATTGCTATAAGAAGCTGCGCTGGATGCCAAAATGTGTTTGAAGGTCTCTGGAATCAAAGTCTTTAGGCACAGAGTGTCTAAACTATGATTCTTTAATAAAATAAAATTAAAAAAAATACTAAGCTAAATTGCCCAAAGAGAACAGTATCTGCACCTCGCTAGTGTATTGTGCATTTCTCAGAGATTTGTTTCTCCAATTGTTCTAATATCATGGGCAAACACACTTTGTTTTTTATTTTTATTTTTATACCCTTTATTTTCATAAAGTAGTTTACAACAGTTCATTACAGGTAATATTCAAACACCACACAGCAAGCAAGCATCTTCCCATCACAATAAGAGGGAACTACGTGAAGATTGTTGTATTTTATTCTGGGGCCATTTAAGCCCTTATATAAGAGAATACAAGCAAGTATGTTAAAACCAAACACATGTGTGCTGCTTTAGGTACATCAGTGGGCTAGAGTATAAGAATTGCCACAAGCTCCAGAAAATACTGCATCACTTTCTTCTGGGAGCTTTATTTTATAGTCTCTGGATCTTGGCCATTGATGAGATTACATGGCTCCAGGGGCAGTTTGTGGGTATGACTGCCAAGCTACTGGAAAACTGGCAATCTGGGTGGAGGAGGCCCAGTCCCCATCCGAGCAGGCTTGGAGATCTCAGCCACAGGTTCTGCATACCTGGGTTCCTCTGTTGGTTCCTTCATGGGTATGGCTCGTCAGAGCCTGTGGAAAATGGCCTTGAGCATTGTTGTGGCTGGGTTCTGGAGGTTTTCGGCTGCCAGGGTTCTGCTTGGGGAGGGAAGGAAAAGTCAACCCGCCTCCCTCTGAGAGGCTCCAGTACAGACAGCCTGGCATGGGTGCAGGAGATTCTGCATTGCTTTCTTCCAAGAACTTTGTTTTATAGTTTCTGGATCTTGGCAATTGATGAGATTACATGGTGCTGGGGGCAGTTTGTGGGTGTGACTACCAAGCTACTTGAAAACTGGGGATCTGAGTAGAGGAGGCCCAGTCCCGATCTGAGCAGGTTTGGAGATCTCAAACAGGCACACACTTTGAACTTTGATGTTTCCTAGAATGTTCTATCACTGAATAAATAATTCAGAATAATTCTTTTTTTTAAAATTTAATTTTATTATATTGAATCACCGTGAAAAAAAAATACAAAGCTTTCAGGTTTAAATCTCAGTCATACAATGATGAACCCCCATCCCTTCACCAGTGCACGTTCCACCACCAAGAACCCCAATATACCCCCCTCCCACCCAGCCCCCACCTAAGTAGCTAATGATCTTCACTTTATTCTCTTTATACTTTGAATACATTCAATATTTCAATAGAGAACTCACTTTTATTGTTTGGAATTTCCCCCCTACAATCAGGCCTGCTGAAAAGGCATCATTTAATAATTTCTTTTCATTGCTGAGAATGAAGATTCTATGAGCTTGCGCGGTCTCGAGAGCGGCCGCGTGGTTTTGGATTTCTGATATGTTAGTTCAGTTCACAGTCTAGATGCATTTCTGTAAGAAGCCGCTCTGGGTGCCAAAATGGGTTAGAAGACCTCTTGGATCATAGTCTTTAGGAGCAGAGGGTCTGTTTCGCGATCAGCAGCTCCGGAACTTATCTGGGCCGAGGGCATGCTGGTAACGCCTCCTTCCCATGATCGCCTATGAGCCACAATATTGAATTCAGAATAATTCTTAATCCTTCTGTTGTTCCTCTTCTTTCAGTAACCTTTATTCACTCTGACATTTTAGTTTTGCTTGCATTCATACCCAACATGGTCTTCCATACTTATAACTTCATAAATCCATGGTCTGTCAACTTGGTTTTCTAAACACCACAAGCCCTTAAATTAATACAAATTTCTGTATTTCTAATTTCCTACTCGGTCTGATGGGAGCTGCTAGGAAGCTGTGTAATTACACAACAATATTCTGTGATTAATTTCAGGTTTGCAAATTAAAATATCAAATAGGTTCTCAAAACAACTCAAGTTTTTATTATTTATTATTTAACTAGTGCAAGCAAACAAAATAAAATTTAGGTAGAACATTTACCCATAATATCACCACACAAAAATTTACAATTAATATTTAAATACTTCTCATTTTATAATTTGTATGTGTAAAACAAAAAATAAGTTCACAGTATTTTATTAAATGTCCCTAATTCTACACATGGAATTCATTTTCTATGTTTTAATGGCTTCATAACATTTACCCTTCAGATATATGAATGGCCTTTCAATTAATTATTTTTTAATGTTATAGTTTAGTAGCATGATTATAATAGTGCTAATGTCTTGATTTTAATATACATAGTTACTGCACTTTACCACCATCATCATAACCGACTCTCCACAACTTCTTAGTGCTGCAAAATATTCCATACTATATTTATGACCTACAAAATATATTCGTATATAAATATTTATCAAATATTAAATACATGAATATAAATCACATTTTATTTGTGGTTGGATATTTGGGTTGTTAACCTTTATTTTTTCATCTGGGGTCACAGATGGCAGTGCTCAGGGCCATATTTAGGTTATGACCAACAGCCCAAACACTTTTTCTCTATAATGATTTTCTAATGACAGAACCTGTAAGCTGAAGAAAATAATGTTACAGAAAAGAATAGTATTAAAGCTCCTGAAGTGTCTTGATAAATTATGTTTGATAGTACTAGAGAATATTGGATTCAATGAATGGACTCCCGAACAGTGGGATTTAAAACAGGTGCTCTTTTCTATATTTGGCACACTCAAGGTACACATACTAGAGATGCAAAGTTCTTCATGCAATCATGCCTGAGACACTGACAATTGCTAAATATGTTCAAGCATTGGATGTCAAAATCAAAACAGATATAAACAGTATTGACAAGAGTTAAACAGATATACAACACACTAGCCTATGCCAGGAATATTTAATAACTTAGATCTCTAATCCACCTTTCAAGTTAATTTTTTTTAAATATCAAGTCAAATTCTCTACCCCCAAATAGACATCTTATAAGTGGACTATAGCACCAAACCTTGATATCCATAAAAGTGTTTACCTGGTGTTTAATGTTCTCATTAAATGTATGGATTCCCTGGGGTCTCCTTGGAGGGGGTAGGCTCCAGCTTCCCTCTCCACCCTGAGCAGAGCTCCCGGCATCTTATCCCGGCTAGGCTCCGGAGATCTTTGGATCTCCGGAGCCTAGCCACAGCCATGCTCATGGCCCCTCTCCACAAGTTCGGAGGAGCCTCACACATGAAGGAACTGGCAGAGGAACCCAGGTGTGTGGGACCCGGGGCTGAGACCTCCAAGGCTGCTCGGACCGGGACTGGGCCTGCTCTGCCCAGATTTCCCATTTCCCAGTAGCTAGGTGGTCACACCCAGGGACTGCCCCCGGCGCGTGTAATCCTGTCAACGGCCAGCATCCAGAGACTTAAAACCAAGCTCCTGGACATCTTATAGCCTACTTCTCCCACTGGGAGATCCTGGCAAACTACTGGGAGTTTCCTGCTCACATCGGAGAAACTCGCAAGGTCCATGGTGTATTAATATGCCAAAACCAGTAATAAGCTGGGTCTCATTCCCCTGACCCTGTAAGAGCCTCCAGTTTCAGGGCTTGGACAAATGGAGATGTTACTGAGACCACTGGAGAAATTCGATGATCAACGGGGATTAAATGTATACTTAGAATTAGCCAGCTTTGTGTTGAAGGCTAAGATTGAATAGGTCAGTTGGAAGAGTAATTTATTTACATAGTGATATAACCTCCCCAAAGTTTAATATTTACAGTTGTATCATTAATAGTAGGTATATTTGTTGAGCATTTATGACATGTCTTGCAAAGTTTTATTTATTTATTTTTTACCTTTATATTGAATCACTTTGAGATAGACCCTTACAAATCTGTTTATGATTAGATTTCAGTCATACAGTATTCTAACACCCATCTCCCTCCACCAGTGTACATTTCCCAGTATCAGTATCCCCATGTTCTTTCTCATCATCCCCCACCCCCCGCCCCTGCCTGCCTCTATGGTGGGTGCTTTTACTCTCTCTCTCTCTTTCTATCTTTCTCTCTGTCTGTCTGTCTGTCTCTCTCTTTATATCTTACACTCTCTCTCCTTTTGCCTATTTTGGTTTGCAACGTTGGTGCTGATAGACTATCAAGAATATCTTAACAAAGTTTTAGCACTCAGATCCTGTCCAGCATAATCATTCTCTGCTATTATTGTCTTACTGGTCTCTTCTCTATCTTACCTACCCTCAACCTCATAAACACTTGTTCCAAAACTAACCAGTTTTTCTAGTCCCTGTTTCCCCTGACCATAAATATTAGTATTCTACTATATATATTTTTATATAACACAAACAAATGCAGTCATTCTATATCTGTCCTCTCCTTTTGACTCATTTCACTCAGCATGATGCTCTCCACTTATAGGTTAATTTCAGTGCTGTATAATATCCCATTGTGTAGATGTGCCATAGGTTATCCATTCATCTGTTCTTGGGCAATCAGATTATTTCCAGGTTCTGGCTATGGTTAATAGTGCTGCAATGAACATAGTAGTACACATGTTTTTTGCTGTGTGCTTTTGGGCCCCCAGGGTATATTGCCAGGAGCGGTATAGCTGGGTCAAATGGGATTTCAATTTCTAGTTTTTTGAGATATGCCCATATTGTTTTCCAAATGACCAACAATAAAGGAGAGTTCCTTTCTCCTCACACCCATGCCAGCACTGCTTGTTCTTGTTCTTTTGGATGTGTTTCAGTCTATGTGGTTTGAGATGATATCTCATTGTTGTTTTGATCTTCATCTCCCTGATGAATAGTGATGAAGAGCATTTTTTTATGTGCCTTTTGGCCTTTCACATTTCTTCTTTGAGAATGTTTCTGTTCATTTCATCACCCCATTTTTCTTATGGGATTGGATATTTTTTTCTTATACAGTTCAACCAGTGCTATATATATCTTTAATATTAACTTCTTACCAGAAGGGTATTATTGGGAAAATGTCCTTTCCCATTCTGTATGCTGTCTTTGTATCCTGGTAACTGTTTCTTTTGAGGTGAAGAAGCTTCTTAGTTTAAGGTAGTCCCATTTGTTTATTTTTCCTTTCACTTGCTTGGTCAGTGGCATGTCATCTTTGAAGATACCTTTAGCTTCAATGTCTTGGAGAGTTTTGCCGACCTTTCCTTCAATGTACCTTATGGATTCTGGTTTGATGTTGAGGCCATTAATCCACGGTTATTCTGACTTTTGTGCATTAGTTAGATAGAGGTCTGAGCTCAGGGATTTTTGTTTGTTTGTTTTGTTTGCATGTAGCTGTCAAATTTTACCAGCACCATTTGGTAAAGCAGCTTTCCTTGCTCCACTTCATATTTTTTGTTCCCTTATCAAAGATTAAATGATTATATATTTGAGTGTGTGGAAGGATATTCAACCCTAGTCCATTGGTCTGTGGAGCTGTCTTTAGTCCAATAGCATGCTGTTTTAATTATTAGTGCTTTGTTGTATAGTCAGAGATTGGGGAAAGTGATACCTCCCTTTTTTTTTTTAAACACAAGAATTGTTTTAGCTATTCATGGGGGCTTATTGTTCCATATGAATTTCAGTAGCGTTTTGTCTATTTCTTTGAAGATTATATTATTTCATGAGTATTCTTACAGGGGTGACATTAAATCTGTATAATGCTTTGGGGAGGATTGCCATTTTGACAATATTAATTCTCCCAATTCATGAGCAGTGAATGTGTTTTCATTTCCTCGCGTTGTCTTTTATTTCCTGAAATAGCGTTTTGTGGTTTTCTTTGTAAATGTCCCTTACCTCCTTATATAAGGCCATTCTGAGGTACTGGATTTTCTGAAGCATGATTGTTTATGGGATTTTTTATATCATTTTATTATCCTTCATTACTGGCATTTAGGAAAGACATTGACCTTTGGGTATTGATTTTATAGCTTGTGACTTTAGTATACAAGTCTATTGTTTCTAGGAATTTCTTGGTAGAAATTCTAGGGTTCTCTAGGTATAGTGTCATGTCATCAGCAAATAGTGACAGCTTGATTTATTCCTTTCTTATCTGGATTTATTTAATATATTTTTCTTCCCTAACTGCTATGGCAAGTACTTCCAGACTATATTGAATAAAAGTGGTGAGAGTGAGCATCCTATCTTGTCCCCGATTTCGAGGAGAGGTTTTCAGCTTTCCCCCATTGAGAATAATGCTTGCCGTGGGCTTGAGGTAGATGACTGACTATATTGAGGAATGTTTCTTCAATTCCCATTTTGCTGAGAGTTTTCAATATAAACAGGTTCTGGATATTGTCCAGTGCTTTCTCTGCATCTATTGATATGATCAGATGATTTTATCTTTTCTTTTATTGATATGATGGATTATGTTGATTGACTTGCGAATGTTAAACCATCATTGTATCCCTGGGTTGAATCCCACTTGGTCATGATGAGTTCGGGTGGTTATTTTCTAAGGTCTTAAGATGTGAAATCAAGTTGTTTATGTGGGTCCTTTCTCCCTTTCTGACAAACATTTGCAGATCTATACATTTCCCCTTAACACTGCACTAGCTGTGTCCCACAAGTTCTGTTAGTTTATGTCTTCATTCTCATTTTTTCCACAAATCTTTATTTCTTTCTTAATTTCCTTTGTAACAATCTGCTTGTTCAACTTTGAGCTATTTAATTTCTAGGTGTTTGATTTAATTCTCCATTTCTGTGTGTGATTAACTTCTATCTTCAGTGCATTGTGGTCTGAAAAGATAGTTGATTCAATTTCTATTTTCCTGATTCTATTGAGGTATGTTTTATGGCCCAGCATACAGTCTATCTTGGAAAATGTTCCATGTAAAATGGAAAAGAATGTGTATTTGGGTTTTGGGGGATAAAAAGCCCTGTATACATCTATTATCCCTATTTATTCCATGTCTTCCTTCAGATCCAGTATTTCCTTGCTGAGTTTTAGTCTTATTGATATATCAAGGGTGACAAGACAAAGTCAAGTTCTTTAATTACTATTGTGTTGTACCAATGTCCTTCTTGAAATCTATTAGTTGTTTTAAGTATTTTCTGGCCCCTCATTAGGTGTATATATGTTTAAGAGTGTGATTTCTTCCTGATGTACATATCCCTTTTTATTAAAAAATGGATTTTTCTATCCCTTCTAA
Source organism: Sorex araneus (assembly GCF_027595985.1). Taxonomy (NCBI): domain Eukaryota; kingdom Metazoa; phylum Chordata; class Mammalia; order Eulipotyphla; family Soricidae; genus Sorex; species Sorex araneus. Next base: position 176,214,403 of record NC_073306.1, on the reverse strand, counting down.
TCTTTTTCAGTCTGAAATCTATGTTGTCAGATACTAGTATGGCCAACCTGGCTTTTTTGAGAGTTGTTTGCTTGAAGAATTGTTTTTTTAATCCTTTGACTTTGAGTCTGTGTTTGCTCTGACTGTTCAGATATGTTTCTTGTCGGCAACTAAATGTTGGAATCAGTTTTATAATTCGTTTTGCCTCTCTGTGTCAATTAATTGGTACATTTAGACCATTGATATTGAGAGAGATTTTTGTCATCTGGCTTTGTGCCATCTTTCTGTAGAGGGTTGTTGTGCTTGTAGGGGTTTGTCTTGTCCTACAGTAACCCCTTCAGTCCTTTTAAAGTTGTTTTTGAGTCTCTTAAGTTATTGAACTTTTGTTTATCCAATAAATAGAGTATCTTTTCTTCGAGTCTAGCCAGATAAAGTATTTTGGTGAGGCATTCATTCCATTGAGTTTTTTTTTTTCACTATATCCCACCACTGTCTTCCAGCTTTTATGGTTTCATCTGACAAGTCTGCTGTAAATCTAAGGGATGTTTCTTTGTATGTGATTTCCTTTTTTAACCTTGCTGCTTGCAGTATTGTGCCTCTATCTGTGGTGTTCATCGTTATGATTATGATATATCTTGGAGTTTTTTATTGGGTCTCTTTTTTGCTGATACCCTTCCGGCTTCTTGGATATGGATGTCTGCATTCTCCAGCTGTAGAAATTTCTCAGAAATGATATCTTTAACTGTTATTACTTCATTGGAGTTGTGGCCCTATCTTTCTGGCATTCCGATGATGATTATTATGTTGTTCCTCTTGAATTCATCCCCTAGGTCTCTAGCTCTCCCTTGAGCTATTTTGAGGTCTTTTCCCTTTGTTTGTTGTTGCTCATATACTTCCGATAACTCATCTTCAAGCTCACTGATTCTGTCTTTGGCTGTTGTCACTCTATTGTTGAGGGCACCCACTGAGTTTTTAATTTCATCTAATGAATTCTTTATAAGTGACACTTTTGTTTGTAGCTTTCTTATTTCTGCTCTTATTTCTTCCTGTATTTTATTGGATGCCCCTTTCACAGTTTCTTTTATATCCTCCTTTAATTTACTGGATGTCCATCCCACTGTTTCTTGGAGCTCATTGAATATCCTCAACATTTCAACTCTGAATTCTTTATGGAAGAGATTGTATATGTGGGTTTTCCCTGTTGGGGCTTCAAGACTCTTTTCTTCATCCACTCCTCATGGTGGAGATTTGCACTGTTTTCCTGGGATGCTGTAGTAGTTTGGAGATGGATCCCTCCAGTTCACTATCAGTGTCTGCGTCTCTCTGTGAGGGAGGGTTCTGGATGGGCTCAGTCGATGAGTATCATCTGATCAACTGATCGACTGAGTTGATCAGGTCTCCTTTCTCCCCTTCAAGAATACTGACTTCCTCTTTGGTGCTATTGTGTGACTTATGTAGGGTCTCTAGTGCAGCTTCAGGGGATGTGTCCTTTTACATTAGGTTTGTTCTGATTCTTGTATTCACCATTATTTTGATGAGTTTTGGGCGTATTTTGATTGGAATAAGCTAGTGGATTATTGGCCTAATGTGTTTGGGAGTGCCACCCCATCCTTGTAAGAATTAGGTAACGAAGGTTGAGGTATGAGTCCAAATTACTATGAAAGGGAAAATTAACTGTGGCAGCATGAGCAGTTGCTTCCCTGGAAGACTCATCCCCCCCCCCCCATCACCCCTGCACTGTACTTGTGGGAGAAGAGCTCTGCATAAGTGTCTGTCCTGGGTTAGCATTTACCTCCTGATGCACTTCTAAAACCACAGGAGCCCCTCCTGCACAAACACACCTAGTATAGGTGCTCATGTGAACACCTTAGCCAAGGAGGTGCTTAGCCACAGCCAGTTCACTGTGGCTGCTTGCTTGAGACTCCACCTCTAACAAGATTTTACAAAATACATATCATCTATGAAGTAGATATTTCGATACCAAAACAGTTGAAGTAAGTGCTTACATGGATCCAAAACTATCTAACTAAGAAAATATAAAAACAAAATATTTTTCTGGTATATATTTAGCAATAAGTTGTTTTAAGGGAGGGAAGACTTTATTTATAGCACTTGAGAATTTCTATGGTGTGAGATATGCTCCTTTGGCTGATTTCAAGAAAAGTGATAGTACTGGGTCGAGAATAGCTATGTAGTAGCACACCATTATATAGCACTTACACTATAACATTGTTCTTGCAAGATTGGGATGGCCAATTTTTATGATTATTCTGTTTCCCTCCTCCCCATATTTTATCTAATTTTACAATAAAAAGAAAGTTTCTGTTTGTCAGTCAAATATTGCATCTTATTTGTGAACACATTAATTTTGTTGAATGGTAACACTGAGCCAATTTACTGATGAGTTTATTTCCTTTTTTTTAAGGCAAAATATTTCATGTGGTGGGAAATTATGGTGCCATGCAAGAAGCAACAAAACACTACTCTGGAGAAATATGGGACGAGAATGAGTTTTAAAGTGTTAGCAGAGGCAAAATAGAAGCAGAGCATGATTTACTGGGAGGTCGAGGAATGTCTGGTAAAGCTCACTGGCCTACATTTGCCTTGTTTTCTAGATGAAGTGAACCAGCTAATGCTGACTGAGATTGGTGCACATTACATTTACTAGACTGAGAGAATTTTGCCGTATATAAACTTGGGTTTAGGTTGGTGAAATTTGCTAGGCAACTGGGACATTCCTATTTTGTGAGTCCTGATAGATGAATTAACTTTATTAACTTCCTTTGCAAATTACCCATGCCTTCAGAGAGCATATTGGAAAATGGATTGAGAAATCCCTGCGATCATATTGTTCAAATCTTATGATGTCTCAGACATTAATTTTTGCATAGGATTTGTCTTTCCCATCATAAATTCTCAGCTTTTTCCCTCCACACAGAATCTAAATCTCATTTTTATTTGTACATCCACCCTTCCCATGTATTCTGGTAAATCTTTATGGGTCTAAATTAATTAACACTCCTATTACCTCTGTCAGTGATAGATTTCGGTATCAGTCTGTTATGCAATTATATTCCATTTAAGAGGATCTGAGAAAAGTCAGTGAGTTCTTAAAAACAAAGACAGATAAAAGATGGTCACTCTATCTGTTTTTATTCATTGGCATAGAAATATATAATTTCAAGAGCTATAGGCATCTTGCGTCTATGAGGAAATTTTATTATTTGATTATTATAGACAGAAAACTCTAAATTGTTGGTGATGATACCTATTTGTTACATTAGTAACTGTGGAGTTTCCCTCCTTCTGACTTCTTGATATAGGAATTGAAAATTTTTTTAAATTTTTCATTTAAGTGGGTCTATTCTTCATGGTCTATTGTCTTGTTCTCTACTTATCTTTCCATTACCATTTTTTAGGCTTTTATCCTCTGAATTTTTGTCATATTTTGTCATACTAAGCTATTTATAGTGCTGTGCCCTGGTTGAAATATAACTTCAGACTTGTTGAACTTTTGATAATCTGTGAAAATTTCATAAAAATATTTTTCTGCCTCTTCGTAATAGATGACATTAACAATCCTTTGAAACAAGCTATCTTTAACATAAAAGTTAATAATTTCATAAGGTTGGGTATTTTCTTTTACAAATGTAGGTACACTCTCCACATATTATTTGACTAGAAAACTAAGGAAACAGGGTAATTTTAGGTAGTTATCTTATTTATAAAACTTATAATAAGTTAAGAGCATGGTCTTGGACAAAGTGTCATGACCCAAAAAGAAGTGACTGGACAAGGACCCTGCTGGGGTTATGTAGGACTAACCTGGCCTGAGGACTGTTGTCTGGGATATATAGCATGATGTCTCCATGAGAGCCACCCTATAAGCTTAATATATCTTTTACTGTGTCCATACACAATGACTAGAAAGATTATTAAGAAGCAAAATTAAGATAACTGTTTAAATGGATTTGGACTAAGGAAAGGAGAAATACTACCTTAAATGAAATTCCACCCTTTAGTGGAACTCCTAGCAGGATGAGATCTTTACCTTAGAAACTTCCCGGGAAAGAAGGGCCTTCTATATGTTGATTGTGCTATCTCACTTATGTATAATTGCTACCTCCAGTCTTTGTTTTTGGCTCTTAACTAATGCTGAGAGAAGACAGGAATGAGGGGAGAGTTAAGACTGGAATAGGGCAGAGAGTGAAACTAACTAGATGGAGAGAGTGAAACTGGCTGGGGTGTGTGAGACTAGAATTAGAGGAATGTGAGTCTGGAATGGAGACAGAGATTGGAATAAGGGTGGCTGACCACCAACCAGATTGGAGGCCCTGTTCCCTCTTTCATCTTGCATCTAAGAAGAATCCATCAGCGGTGGCTTGCTGGGGTGGAGAAGCAGTTTATGGCCACTGAAAGCATGCACCTTGTGCCCACACATTTTTTTGAACACAAAGTTTCTTATATAACAAAAGGATGGGGTCATATACTGCATGTTAATGAGATCATGGGCATTAATTTTTCCTTTCTGGCATATTTGGCTTCAATAGTCTCCTCCAGTTTGGTCCATGTTGTAACAAAATGTAACATTTCTTCTTTTCTTGTAGCTGTGTAATATTCTATTGTACACATAGAGTGCATCTTTTTATCTATTCGTCTGTCATCAGGCACTTGGATTGTTTCTAAATCTTGTCTATCGTAAAGTGCGCTATATGCATTTCTTTTAGACTAAATCTTTTCCCACAATGCAAATTGCTGTTTTGTATGCTACCTTTGGGTAGAGATGGGATGGGAGGACTTTATTTGGAAATACGATAATTTTCTCTCCATTTTATTTTCCCTGTGTGGGTAGTAAGTGTGTTCTGCTGTAAAAATGCTTCATATTCTTTTGGTGATGTCTATCTGTGTGGGTGTGCGATAACCAGGTGTTCAGAAAGAGATAAGAAACTGACTCAGAGAAGCAGAGAAAAAACCATGTGAGCTTGAGCATCAACTTAGAGAACATGTAAATGATTGTTTTGACAAAACAGTTAAGAAGTCTATGAAGAATATTATTGATATGATTAGCGAAATTAAAAGACTGTCAGATTTCTCCAGTATAAGAACTGAATTGTGATTGTGTAAAAAAATGCCTTTGTTCTTAGCAAGTATATTCCAAGACATTTTGAGTGAACTATTATGGCCTGCTAGAAATCAACAGTCAAATGGTTTAGGAAAAATATGTACAGAGACTTAGAAAATGTGACAAAATGCTGATAGGTGAACATAGAAATAGGGTATGCAGTTGTCATCATATTAGTTTCTAGAAATTAATATTTATGTTTGAAGTTTTTCAAAACAAAAGTGATAGAGAAAATAGAAATAAAAGGAATTTAGCTTCTGGAAGCTGAACTTGATAGTTTGCTGATACTCTTCATGCAGTGGGTGACTCAGCACTGGGAACCAGGAGACACTGAGCTGTTTATTGTTTTTGTTGTTTGTTTATTTGGCCACACTCAACACTGGTCAGGGATTACTCCTGGGTCTGTGCTCAGGGATCACTCCCGATGTAGTCAGGAGTTTATCTGGGATGCCAGGTATTGGACTCAGGTTGGCTGTGTGCAGAGCAGCGCCCTACCTGCTGTACTCTCACTCTGGCCCCCCATATTGTTGTGCTTTGAAAAAATTATTCAGTTGTAGATATTTAGATCACATTGTTGATGATACAGAACGCAGACCAATGGAATAGAATTTTGAATATCCTGACACAGACTTCCAAATATATGATCATTTAATCTTTGATAAAGGAACAAGAAATAGGAAGTGGAGCAAGGAAGACTTTTACAACAAGTGGTGCTGGGAAAATTACTGCACTCCTTTGTGGGATATATTAAAAAGCAAACAAACAAACATAGTATGAGACTAATACCCAAGGATATTAGAAACAAGGTCAGAAGGATTGTTCCATGGTTAGAAGATTACCTCAAGTGCTGGGAGGAGAAGGAAGATGGGATAGAGAAGGGACCAGTATGACAATAATAGTTGGAAATGATCACTCTGGATAAGAACTAACTGCTGAAAATAGATAAGGGAACAAACATGATAACCTCTCCATACCTGGTTGCAAACCATAATATCCAAAAAAAGAGAGAGGGAAAAGAAAGTCCCTGCCATAAAGGCAGGTTAGGGTTTGGGGAGAGGAATGGGATGGAAACTGGGGACTATCTGGGATGCCAGAGATTGAACCCATGTCAGCCGCATGTAAGGTAAATGCCCTACCCACTGTATTATCTCACTGGCTCCAAGGGTTGGATATTTTTTTTCTTGTAAAGTTGTATAGATGCCTTATATATCTTGGATACTATTCCTTTATCAGATGGACATTGGGTGAATAATTTTTTCCATTCTGTGGGCTGTCTTTGTATCTTAGTCACTGTTTCTTTGAGGTGTAGAAGCTTCTAAGTTTAATGTAGTCCCATCTTTTACTTTCACTTGCTTGTCAGCAGTTTTTCATCTTTGAAGATGCTTTTTACTTCAATGTCATGGAGGGTTCTGCCTATGTTTTCCTCCATGCACCTTGTGGATTCAGGCCTGATACTGAGGTTTGTAATCCATTTTGATCTGACTTTTGTGCCTCGCATTAGAAAGAGGTCTGAGTTCAATGTTTTTTTCTTTTTTGCATGTAACTACCCAGTTTTCCCAGCACCACTTGTTGTTAAGATTTTCCTTGCTACACTTTCTATTTCTTGTTCCTTTATCAAAGACTAAGTGATCATATATTTGGAAGACTGTGTCAGGATATTCAATTCTATTCCACTGGTCTGCGTTCTGTCTTTATTCCAAAACCATATTGATTTAATCACTACAGCCTTGTAGTACAGTTTGAAGTTGAGGAGAAAATCTTTTTCCCAAGGAAGTAGAATACAACAACTCATCAAAAAAATTATACACCGTGACCATCAAGTAGCATCCTTCCCAGAAATGCAAGTATGGTTTAATATTTGCCAGTCAATCAACATTATACATCATATCAATAAAAGAAAAGATTAAAACCATACGATCAAATCAATAGATGCAGAGAAAGCATTTGACAAGGTCTACAACCCTTCATGGTAAAAACTCTCAAGAAAATGGGATTCAAAGGAAATTTTCTCAATATAGTCAAAATCATCTATCTAATGCAATCCCACAGCAAGCATTATTCTCAGTGGGTAAAAGTAAAAGTCTTCCCTCTAAGATCAGGCATAAGAAAAGTTAGTCCATTCTCACCACTTCTCTTCAATGTAGTACTGGAAGTATTTGCCATATCAGTTGGTCAATAAAAATATATCAAGGTCATCCAGATAGGAAAGGAAGAAGTCAAGGTATTGCTATTGGCAGATGGCATGATTCTATACTTAGAAAATCCTAAAGACTGTAAAAATAAGCTTCTGGAAACAATAGATTTGTAGTAGATGGCAAGTTCCAAAATCAATATCCAGAAGTCCATAGCTTTCCCATATGTAAATAATGAAAGAGATATTAAAATAATAATCCCATTCACTATTGTGCCTCAGAAAGTCAAATTCCTTGGAATCAACTTAACTAAGGACCTGTATGGAGAAAATTACAAAACACTGCTGCAAGAAATAAAAGAAGAGATCAAGAAATGGAGACACATTCCCACATCATGATCAGGAAGATTAACATTGTAAAAATGCCAATACTTCCCAAAGCATTATATACATTCAATGCAGTCCCTATAAGGATACCCGTGATATTTTTCAAAAAATAGATCAAGAACTTCTGAAATTCATACTGGAAAAATAAACTATCATGAACAATTAGCAAAAATTTTGTCCAACTTATTTGTGACATGTAGTAAATTAATGAATATATTTTAATTAAAAATAAAATTAATCTAATCTGTTACTATAGGTGTTTCATCAGATTGTATCTCGCACAAATTGACAGGCCTAATTTTTATTGTACCTATTAATTAATTTTTCTGACTTTTATGCCATGCCCGTTGACTCTCTGCTTGGGGTTGCTCTTAGGGTGGTTGAGAAACCATGAAGTGCAGGGAATTTAGCCTGGAGCCTCTTGCAGGCAAAGCATGAGTTCTGTCCTTAAGCTGTTCCTCTGACAGGACCAAATTTTAGAATATCTGAGTTATCCTCCGCCCCTCTTGGAGAGCCCAGCAAGCTTTGGAGAGTAGCCTGGCAAGCTACCCGTGGTGTATTCAATATGCCAATAACAGAAAAAACAACAAGTCTCACAATGGAGACGTTACTGATGCCCACTCAAGCAAATCGATGATCAATGGGATGAGAGTGATACAGTGATCTGAGCTATCTTCTTAACTAGACCCAACTTTTGGGCTTCTGTATTCCTCATTTTATGGCCAAATTTCTTTTTGTTTTGCATTGGGGCCATGCCCACAACGCTGATCACTTACTCCTAGCTCTGTGCTCAGGAATACCTTCTGGTGGACTGGTGGACTCCGGGGATCAAATACGATGCCAGGAACTGAACCTGGGTCAGCCACATGCAAAGTAAGCGCTCAACCTGCTGTACTATTTCTCTGGTCACAAGACTGCCAAGTTTTGTTAAAAAAAACAAATTAAAGTTAGTTTAGCCAGAACTGCCACCATCTCCCAGTTTGTCTTCAGCAAAAATCCAGTCAGTTTTGTTAGCCATAATCCTTTTCTTTCTTTAAGGTTTCATATGATTAAGTTTCTCCTTCCACTGAACACTACACCAAATCTTAGCTATTCATTCCTATTTGTTCTTATTATATTTAAAAAGAGATTAGTGTAATAATCTCTTTTTCTCTACTGCAAAATTTCCTAAGAGAAACTATTTAACTACACTTGGATAATGGACTAGCTCTGATCTTTTATTTTAACTATATTAAATCATTGCCAGTGAAATGGAACCAACATTACAATTCAAAGTAACGTCAATTTTATGATTATAATTTTTGTTTTGTATTTTTTTGGTTTTTTTTGTAGGGGTCACATCTGGCAGAGCTCAGGGCTTACTCCCATGCTCAGTGATCATTCCTGGTGGAGTTTAGCAGATCATATTTGGGACCAGGGATTAAATTAAGGCCAGCAGTGTGCAAAGCAAACACCTTGCCCTCTCTACACCTTAAGCTAACACCTTATACACCTTTTTGATTATAATTTTAAGTAATATTCAATTCAACAACTTAATTTTTTTAATTATAGGAGCTTATTGAAAAGTATCTACTATTAGCCTCCACTACCATCTATAGTTTCTAAAGTTTCTAAAGAATGAGAGTGTAAGTGTCTGCATTGATCAGCAAGCTTTTTAGAGAGTGAATTTCCTGTGACCTTATGTCTCTCTGGCACAGTACCCCTATCTTTGATTTGATTTATAATCCGAGTACTCATCCGAGACACTGCTCCCTTAATTTGTGGGCAGCATTTAAGTGGGGGTGGAGACTATCAGAAATTTACACTTTGGCTTGGTCATTCGAGGTGTTTTATTGAGAATGAGGTAGGCTGCTGGCTTTTACCAAGTTTGGGGGGGATTTCAATAGCACCAGTCTGCTAAAGGAGTCTCAGTGTCTACACTTTATTGCTACCAGATAATGCTACCAAAAAGGACGAACTCAGTAGTTTTCATACTCCTCAAAGTTGTAATTCAAGAGAAAGCATTGATGGGAGTGAGGCTTTATTTCAGCATCTATTTGGGTCTAATAACTGCAGACTCAAAAACAACATCCTTCTATTCAGTGCCTTTAGTTCTATTTTGAAGAGTAACTGAGGTTCTTAGCAGAGGCATCAAACTTCCTAATGTGCTCCAAAGTTAAGCACTGATACCGCTCAATTATTCACTGGAAACAACTTTCAGGATTTTGGGTTGTTTGTTTTGTCTTGGGGCCACACCCAGCATAGATTAAAGTTTACCTTGACTTTGTGTTCAGAAATTACTCCTGATGGGTCTGGGGTGTTGGGGTTTGAACCTGGCTTGGCCTTGTGCAAGGTAAGTACCCTACCAACAGTACTATTGCTCTGTCCACAACCTTCTTTGTTTCATCATTTTACTTTCTTTAATGGGATTTTTTTACCTCTTTGCTAGATTGTGTTTCAATGAATTAATATTGTACTTGACCAAATGTTTATTTTCAGAAAAAAATTAAACGGTGTCATCGCTGAGCTATAATCTCATTACTAGGTGATTTTAAAGCAAACATTTTGGCAAGCATTTGGTCTGTTATACTTGGGACACAAACTCTAACTCTAACACTTTCCCAAAGTTATTCTTCAAGAGAGCATTTGTTAGAAAGACACTGACACACACAGACCTGTTTTTGAGTGAGGAGAGGAAAATTATTAATTTTCAGTCTCTTCATTTTTGTGTCAGAGAATACTTCCTTCAAATGAACATCTTCAAATGGCTTCTGATTTATTCATGGCTATGAGTTCAACTAGTTAGAATATTATGTAAACAAAGTATATGTATGTACATATATATATATATCGCCGTCTATCTGCATTATATGTCCATCCATCCATCTTTTTACCTACGTTTCACTATTTTCCAAGATCACATACTGGATCAGACAGAGTAAATTGTTATAAAGTATGACATGAAAGACTCACAATAGAATATGAATGACCTCTAGCAATTTTCCAGGTAAATGTATTTTAGATATATTTACAATTTATACTCAGATATAAATTGTAGATGTGTTTAAAGTATTTGAATTTTAAACTTAAGAAAATATGTAGATGCTAAAAACATTTAAAAGTAACTTTCTAGTAAAGTTCCACTGATGTAAAAGTATCTAGTTACATTTATACTATGAAATTAAATATCTATTTGAAGAGACTGAAACTATGGTTTAGGTAGTGAAGCATATGTGTAGCATATGTGAGACCCAGAGATCAATCTCTGGCTGTACATGGTCCTCTGAGCACAACCTAAAAGTACCAGGTATACCTGAGCACCCTTCGAACTGAACGCCACCAGGTCTGGCCTCAATGACAGACATATTTTAGATCGAGAATGTTGGTTAGAAATAATGCTACTATTAACTTACAAGAAAAGGCAAATACGCAACTTCTCTATCCCAATTTCAGAATTTGTGTGTTTCTGATTCCAGGGATGAGGAAGAATAGAGATCACAAAGAAAATGGGAACATATCCTGTCAGCTATACCATGCCACGTAATAAGAATTGGCAGATAGTACAGTGGTAAGTGTGCACACCGTTAGGTGTGAGAAGTGACTTGGGTTTGATCCCTGAGCATCACTGGAAATAGCCTTGGAGGGCCCTAAAAGTCATATGGGTGGTCCAGTTAATGTGAGTTCAATCCCTGGCACCCCATGGGGACCTCCTGAATTCTACCTGGGGTTGATCTTTGAGTGCAGAGGCAGGAGTAAGCCCTGAGCACCACTGGATGACCTCCACCCCTTCCTAATAACTCTCTAAAATGAGAATAATTGCTTGTGGGTGCCTTGGATCTCTGGTGAACTGCTTCAGAGGACCTCTAAATAACTAGCTAAATAATGAAATGGTCTTAAGAAAAGGATATATCTGCTCCTAGCTGAAGGATTTACAACAGATGTAATGAATTCTTCTGAAGTATAGTATTTGTTTAACCGGTTGTATTAAATGTAGCAGCATATCATGAGCTGCTGCTATTTACTACTGTAGCACTGTAGTCCAGTTGTTCATTGATTTGCTCAAGTGGGCACCAGTAACGTCTCCATTGTGAGACTTGTTGTTACTGCTTTTGGCATATTGAATGCACCACGGGAAGCTTCCCGGGCTCTTTTTTGAAGGCGGGATACTCTCCGTAGCTTGCTGGGATCTCTGAGAGGGACGGAAGAATCAAAACCGGGTCCTACTTAAAAAAAAAAAAAGATCATAGTTGTGACTTTCAGCATTAAGTATGTATTGACTTACACACCTCGATTGGTGCATTAGTATTATTTCTGCAGATGCTCTAACAAAGATATTTCAGTTGTCGGAAATAAAGACACACTCAAGTTGTCTTAATATTGAGAGATTTATGGTAAGGAAATATTTAGGATAGTTAGAGATGGAATACGATCCCAAAGACAGAAACCATGGTACGTCTGGTCACCATACTACCAGAGTTTGATCAAGCTAGCACTAATAATTTCCACAGCAGAAGTTCCTGAATTGTCAGGAGGTTGACAGTTCTGTTCTGCAGCTTACATCAACTTTGTGTTATTTTTCCTGCTCTGTCTTCTAATATTTCCTGCATCAAATCTTCAGCTTTCTAACATCTGTTATGATCTTAACTCTAAAGCCTTTTGGACTCTCTCTAATACACATGGCTTTTTATGAGTATTGAAAGGAAAAACCTCCAGCCCATTTCTCCGCGCCCGCACCCCCAGAATGACTGACGAAGAGGATGGAGCTGCTTGGGACACCGGCAGCCCACCAGCAACCTGCAGTATGTGACTTGAGAGTTTCCGCCAGGTCCCCCGAGCAGGGGCCTGGCGTTTCTCTTTTTTTTTCTTTAATCTATCTCTCTTCCCCTCAACCTCTGGGCACAGCACAGCATCTACCCCACTTCTGAGCACAAAATGGAGAGACGCACCCAAATGCGCGGCGCGGCTGGCGGGGGATCGAGGGCGGGGAAGTACCGGTCTCCGCCCACATCGGACACTTAAAGAGAGTGCAGCCACGTGGGCTTTCCCATTTCTCCGCGCCCGCACCCCCAGAATGACTGACGAAGAGGATGGAGCTGCTTGGGACACCGGCAGCCCACCAGCAACCTGCAGTATGTGACTTGAGAGTTTCCGCCAGGTCCCCCGTGCGGAAATCTCTCTCTCTCTCCTTCAACTTTTTCCCTGGACTTTAGACAGAAACCCAGAACCGCGCGGCTGCTGTCATCTTAGTATCAGCAATATGTAATGGTTCCTTCTTAATGGGTCGGACTTTTGTGGGTGATCCTAACAAGAATAGTAAGTCTTTTGTTGAAATATTGAAGGCAATCAAAATGGTAGCCATCTCTCTAGACTGAACTAAGCTATATCCCCACGCCGGCTGAGAAGAAATATCCTTCTTTCTCGGGAAGAAACGTGGCGTGGTGTCAAACATAGTGTGATGTCCATTAAGCAAACAGACCTGGTGGCGTGGGAATGGGAAATAAGGGGAAAAATTAGGTACATGGACCAGCGGGACGCTGGTGGTATCTCGAGCCGGAGCCGATATCAGCGCAAGAGCTTTGGTTCCAGAAACTGCTTCCAGACACTCTACTAGTCTATCAACTAAGCCAGAGCCCCACGCCGGCTGATGACGGGAAATAACCATCCTCTTCGGTTTTTTTTCCCTTTGTCAGACAGCGTGGCGATTACTAAACAGGCGTGAACTAGGTGGCGCGGGGCAAGGGGGGAAAAGAAAAGTTATGTAACAAACAGCAGGACTTAATATCTCTATATGCTTAGTAATGGAGAATTATCAAATGCCTCATTGGCAATAGGACTGTCTTTTTCTTTTTGGGGGGAAACCCCAGCAACGGTAGGGAGTTGTGTGTTGAAACATGGAATGTAATCGAGATAAGCGCAAATGAAGTGAAACTTATCACGTATAAGGGTGGGGACTAGGGAGGTGGGAGGGGGCGGCAGATATACTGGGGGGGTTGGGGATGGAAGATGGGCACTGGTGAAGGGAGGGGTGTTTGAATATTGTATAACTGACATAATCCTGAGAACTTTGTAACCCTCCACTTGGTGAGTCAATAAAAAAAAAAAAAAAAAAAGGAAAAATCTCCATTTTGAGCTAAGAGGTAACACAGTTTTAAAATGCCACTGTTCACCCTGAGAGTTAGCACAGTGCAGGAAGCCGAGCATGGGACCCACTGAGATATAATTCTAAATCTCTCAAGGCAGTCACGGTAGGGAGAAAAGTCTCTATGCTTCTTCTTCCTGGATTTCTAGGAGTTTTCTCTTCCCATAAGGCAAGGCCAGATGCTAACTTATAGCAACTCAGCTATACTAATCAGTTGTACAGAGGCAGCATCAGAGTGATAACAAGAAACTCCTCAGGCCTTACTACAGTCCTAAGTTACATATACGACCTCCCTTTGGAAGGGGATTCATATCCATGAAAGGGTGTATAAACACAAAGTACAACATTGGGTATTTTTAGCCCATAAAGATCCATTTGCTGTTTCTTTGCAAGCATTATATTTCCTTAATAAATTACTTTTGTTTATATTTATCTCAGTAACTTCTTTCACAGACCCAGGTACTCACCCCTCTCCTCAGCAAATTTTCCTTATTATTCTCAGTAGTATTGAATCTAAGGGTTAATTAATTTTTATTGGTATTTAAAAGATACAATTATTGGTATTTTTATCTTACAAGACTTTCTACTGAGATGCTTATTTTGTCTTTTATTAATTTTGAACACTTAAATATGTGTTAGAATTAATCTTGGACCTTTGCTTAAAAATAGATATATTATTGGCTTTTTCAATTTGAAACAGTATCTTCTGATACTTTTGCTTTAAATTATTATTTGTCCAACCAACCTGTTTTTATTCCTAGAATTTGCCTTTGCTGTTAGATTCAGAAAACTCTCTTTGAGAACAATAAACAATTTCCCCATTATCAGTATTTGTTTGAATTATGGTCTAACAGAAAAAACTCAGCAAAAAAACCCAGACTTGTTTACTTAAAATACGTACTTCTGGTGCCCTACCACAGCTTTGCTGTATTAAATTTCTGTTTTAGGTTAGATCTAGAGATCTCCATTTTAAAAATGATCATGGGGATCACACTGAACAGTACTGGTGGTAGCTGGGTCTTGCAGTAGAGTGAACCAATTCCAGAGCTTCCTACTGCATGGCATGTGTGTTAAGGACTTGAGCCACATTTTCAGGTGTACAGGGATTTGATGCCACTATAGTGCAGACCAAGACCCAAGCCTTGTGGAACAGCTCAGTCTGGTGATTCTAGGAATCCTCACAGCTTCACCCAGTGGTGTGCAAGGGCCACAGAGTCAGAAGTTGAACATGAAGCGGCTAGAATGCCTGGCATGCATTTCAGGACTTCGAGTTATCTACTTAGTTCCTCTGGATTTCATTAATAAGGAAAATGGCATGATGGTCAGAGATATAATTCAACCAGCTACAGTGCACGGTTTGAATGTAGGAGGCATTGGTTAGATCCCCAGTATCACGTAAGTTCCTGAGCACTGCTAGGAGTGATGCCCAAGCATCAGGCCAAGACGAGCCCCTGAGTACCTCTTGGTGTAGTCTCAAGCAAAACAAAAAACAAATCAAAACCAAAAAAAAAAATAAAAGCTAATATTTCACCTATTGTAATTTGACATTTTTGATACACTTCTAAGACTTTACTGTCACTGTCCCTATATCACTGTCATCCCATTGTTCATCGATTTACTCAAGCTGGTGCCAGTAGAGTCTCCATTCATCCTCGACCTGAGATTTTAGCAGCCTCTCCTTACTCGTTTTTCCCAATGATTGGAGGCTCTTTTCTGGGTCAGGGGAATGAGACCTGTTATTGTTACTGTATTTGGCATATCAAATATTCCACGAGGAGCTTGCCAGGCTCTTCCATGCAGTTGGGCTACTCTCAGTAGCTTTCCAGGCTCTCCGAGAGGCATATATATATATATGTATATATATATATGTATACATATACATATATATGAATATATATATTTCCCTTGATGATGATGTGTCCAGGAATATGTTCACTCATGCGTGAGGCTCAGCCTGAGTGTGGCAGTGGCCAGTAGTGGACGTTGGCTGCCAGCAGGGCTGGGTCCCTTGGGGCAGGGAGAGCTTTCACTCATCCCCCTCTGGGGCATCCCTAACCTAAAGAATACAAATTATTATTTACTAAGAGTACAAATTATTTTGACATAGCTACTTCAGTAGACAGACAGGCAAGTCCCCTTGGCAATGAATTTCAAAAAAATCAAAATTATTTTGATTTTGATCTGCAAAGAGCTTCTGTGGACAGACTCAGCTCTAGACTGAGGGCGCCAACTCAACCCGTCAAGGACCCAGCAAGGAATCTCAGGATCAGGACCATCAAGGACTAAGTGTCCTTCTTTGATAACACTCCAGCAATGGAACCCAACTCTTGGGGGCATTGGGGAAAACCGTTTCAACACCCCATTTGGAGAAGTCAGTTAGTGGGGCACATTCCATCTTGTCTCAGAGTTGCCCACACCTGCGTACTGTGGGGCGTGTCTCCTTTTCCTTTGACTTCATGGGATACACTCAATTCCTGAAGTGTTGGCCTGCATGCTGACTAGAAGCGTTTCATTTCTTCACTATCTTTTTCCTCTTTTACCAGAGAAGTTTATACTCTGAGTGGAATATGTTTCCTTATCTTCTTATCCTTTTCTCTCCAAGTCCTAAATGAAACTATTTAAACTTATTGCTTTCTTTTGAAAAATATTTTTCTCAGCATTTGGCCACCCACCGGTACTCAGGATTTACTCCTAGCTGGGCACCCAGGGATTATTTCTAGCGAACACGAGGAACCAGGTGAATGCCAGACATCTAACCCAGGTTAGCTGCATGCAAGCAAGTGCCCTGCTTCTATATGTACTATCGCTTTGGCATCCTAAGGCTTAATATTTATATAGTTTATATAAATATATTTTATATCTATTTAGTACCTGATATATACTTTTTTATTTTTAGAGAGAAATCAAGAAAAATTGAAATCTGAGCTTTTTGTGCAATTTAAGGGTTCCTCCAGAAATTATTAATAAAGATTGAGCGTCACACTATGGTATAATGTTAACTAGAATATTTATATACTTACATAAAAATTTTAAGGCAAGTTGCTTTATTTTATTAAAATGTTCCTAAGAAGATAATGTAAATCATTTGTTAAAAATCGAACTGAACATAATAGTAATATCATTCATATTTTATTTGCTGTCATCTCAAGTTTTCTTCAAACTGCTGCAGAGTAAAAAGTATCTCTAAAAATTCTGGTCTTGTCCAGTTTGATCTTATTGATAAAATTTTCAAAAGAAGTTGAGTATCTTCAGGACAGCAGTTTTATGTCATGAAAAGCTATATGTTAATCTTGAACGACAGCATATCTTTTTTATGGCTTCCCATATATATATTGGACATGATTTTGGAGATGAGATGACTATCTTTTACTATTGTCTGACCAAAACAGGAATTCACCATCATTATGCAAAAGATCAATGAGTTTTTCCCTTTAAAATGAAGGCAAGGTTTTGTTGGACACAGTTATTATAGTTTAGTATTTTAATTGGACTCTGTGGTGATGATTTTCAAGTCACACAAAAACACACTGAACGATATTCTTTGAGAGTTTGTGATCTTTGGATAAACCGCTGTTTTTGATATTACACGGACATTTTAGTCTGATAGTCTTTTCTGACTGTTTACTGAAGATGTAGAATTTATGCATATGAGAACCAACAGCTTTTGTTCTATATTTCAAGTCTGATGATATGACCCAGGACTCATTCTTTGGACTGCATTGTATCAGTATTTGTTCCCCAGGCTGTAATCTCAGCCAGTCCCAGGATTTTATCAGTTTTATGCCCCTAACTCCCAAATTTCCCAGGCAATTAAGACTGAGTAATCAAAGCTGTATTTCCCTGGGCAGAGTGACAAGCCTTGTGAGAACAATCCCTTGAAAGTAACTGCTGAAGAGAAAGGATCTTCCACATGCATTTCAAAATGAAAAGAAAATGAAAAATTCTAGAGATTATATTTTTCTATTGTCATTTTGTAGGAAGAGCTGACAACTTGTAGGAAGAGAATAAAACTAACACTTAGAAAAGAACTGCTAAGAGGTAAAGATGGGTGTCTAATTAATTAATTTGAATCTTTTCAGTCTGATCTTTTCATATAAGTAAAAATTAACTTTGTTTGCTTAAGCCAATTTTAATTGGATCTCTAATTTTGTAATAAATCAATGACAGAAAATAATTATCTCAATGAGTCACATGATATTTTAATTTCCGATATTCAGATATTAACGTAAATTCAAAATGCATAAAATCTCATTCTCACTAAGGAGAATTATGAGTGTTTTATTTAGTAATTTTTTATCCTTCAAATTATCTACAGTAAGAATTATAATAAGCTTAAGTTTAAATAATCTTTCCCTTTTATGCATCTTGCTAATGCCTCAATATTACTGCTAACAAATATTGCATGTGCTTGAATTTGTTCTTATTTGATAACTCAATCTAATACATTTATTTATTTCAGTTACATTGTTTTGAGTTCAAATAAGAACAAATGGAGTTGGAGAGATAGTGCAGAGTAGAAAGTGCCTGTTTTGCATGAAGAAAGCCTACTTTTAATTCCTGGCACCACATATGGTCCTCTGTACCTGCTGGGATTGATCCCTGACCACAGAACCAGATGTAAGCCCAGAGCACAGCAGGGTATGAGCCCAAAGCCAACATAAATAAATAAATAAAACCCTATACCTAGCTTTATTCTTATTCATAAATATTTTTGTTTTCCATCTTCATTGTGTACTTGGTATAATTTCTTTAAAAATTTTCTTATTTTATAAGGTGGTTCACAATATTTGATTACAGTTGACATTCAAACACCAATCCCACCACCAAATTTGGGATGTTTCCTGTCCCAAAGCACAACCTAAATAATGTATTTTGTATTGTCATTTATGAAAAACCGTCTTATGATGTGTCCTGCAGCCGCACAACCAGGAATAGGTTCACTCCTACATGAGGCTCTGGCCAAGGGGCTGGAGCAATAGCACAGCGGGTAGGGCGTTTGCCTTGCACTCGGCCAACCCGGGTTCGAATCCCAGCATCCCATATGGTCCCCTGAGCACCGCCAGGAGTAATTCCTGAGTGTAGAACCAGGAGTAACCCCTGTGCATTGCCGGGTGTGACCCAAAAAAGCAAAAAAAACAAAAAACAAAAAAGAAAACATGAGGCTCTGGCCGAGCGTGTGGGGAATGGCCTTGACCATGTCGGTGGTTGGGTTCTGGAGGTTTTCGGCTTCCGGGATTGGGTCCCTTGGGTCCCTGGGGCGCCCCGAGTAAAACATCCTGGTGCCAAGTTTAGTGGCATGGCTATGGCAGGTGCCATGTTGCTCCCTACTTAGTATAATTTTGACCTTTAAAACTTAAATTTTGGGGGTCTGGAGCGATAGCACAGCGGGTAGGGCGTTTCCCTTGTACACAGTCGACCTGAGCTAGATTTCCAGCATCCTATATGCTCCCCCCAAGCACAGCCAGGAGTAATTCCTGAGTACATGAGCCAGGAGTAACCCGTTTGCATTGTTGGGTATGATCCAAAAAACAAAAAACAAAACAAACAGCGTAGAGTTTTATTTTTTTTCAGTTGCCTAAAGGTGGTCTTTCTACTGCTCATTTTTTAGTTACAAATGTCTACATTTATATACTTTTCTATTTCAACATTCTTATTTTGCATCACAAATACTCTTTTTAATTTTTATTGCAATAAAGTAGTATTTTGTGAATATTCACATGAATAGTTATGATGTAAGTGGGCAGTAATTGCTATTTTAAGAGCTGATCCTACTGCCTTTGTAGAAGAAACTAGGCTCTAAGTTTCGGCTTAGATGTTTCAAATCTTTTGCAGAAGTCCCAACAAAATGTTAGTTGGCCCTAATTGACTTGATGCCAGCAATTTATTCAAATTTACCTTATAATTTAATATTGAATACATTTCACATATACAGTTATAGACTGTAATATTCCTTGTAAATGAATTTTGTACCTTCTATGGTATGGGGAATTGCGATGTTTGAGCAGATAAGGCACAAAGGTGCAAGGGAACATTGATAAACCTAGGCTTTAAAAAAATCCAAATATTACCCACTTCGCCGCGCCCGCAGCCCCAGTATGACTGAGGACGACAAGGGAGCTGCTTTGGACACCAGCAGCCCGCCAGCAACCTGCAGTATATGATTTGAGCGTTTCCGCCAGGTCCCCCATGAGGGGGCCCGGCGTTTCTCTAGGTTTTCCCATCTTATGAGCACCATAAAAGGGTAAAAGATTGTAGTGATAGAATTTCAGGCAGAATTTTCCCTGGACTTTATACAGAAACCCAAAACCGCGCGGCCGCAGCAGCGGCCGCGCGACCTAATGTCATCTTAGCATCAGCAATATGTAATGGTTCCTTTTTAATGGGTCGGACCTAATGTCATCTAATCATCCCCAATTCTTTTAACCTCTCTTTCTCTCAATCCCTTCCTCCCGAGCACAGCGCAGGGTCCTCAGCTTTCTGAGTGCAAAATGGAGACGCCGAGCCAGCTGAAACAGGATGCGCGCGCGGGAGACCCCAGGAGGGCGGGGGTGGTGACCCCCGCCCACCGCAGATAGATACTTAAACCCACCTCCCCCACTGTGCGTTCCTTTGGGCCGTGCTGTGGATCGAGCATGATGGAAGAACCCAAAAGCGCGCCCTTGGACTCCAAGCAGCCCACTGAACTAATTCCGGCACGGGATCGGAGACCCCACGGCGGGCTGCGAGAGTGGAAACCGGGAATTTTCCAATTATTTTAACCTCTCTCTCTCAATCCCTTCCTCCCGAGCACAGCGCAGGGTCCACGGCTTTCTGAGTGCAAAATGGAGACGCTGAACCTCTCTCTAGGTTTCTCCATCTTATGAGCACCTAATGTCATCTTAGTATCAGCAATATGTAATGGTTCCTTCTTAATGGGTCGGACTTTTGTGGGAGATCCTAACAAGAATAGTAAGTCTTTTGCTGAAATATTGAAGGCAATCAAAGTGGTAGCCATCTCTCTAGACTGAACTAAGCTATATCCCCATGCCGGCTGAGAAGAAATATCCTTCATTCTCGGGAAGAAACGCGGCGTGGTGTCAAACATAGTGTGATGTCCATTAAGTAAACAGACCTGGTGGCGTGGGAATGGGATATAAGGGGAAAAATTATGTACATGGAACAGCGGGACGCTGGTGGAATCTCGAGCCGGAGCCGATACCAGCGCAAGACCTTTGGTTCCAGAAACTGCTTGCAGACACTCTACTAGACTATCAACTAAGCCAGAGCCCCACGCCGGCTGATGACGGGAAATAACCATCCTCTTCGGGTTTTTTTTTCCCTTTGTCAGACAGCGTGGCGATTACTAAACAGGCGTGAACTCGGTGGCGCGGGGCAAGGGGGAAAAAGAAAAGTTATGTAACAAACAGCGGGACTTAATATCTCTATATTCTTAGCAATGGAGAACTATCAAATGCTTCCTTGGCAATAGGACTGTCTTTTTCTTTTTTGGGGGGAAACCCCAGCAACGGTAGTGAGTTGTGTGTTGAAACATGGAATGTAATCGAGATAAAGTGTAAACGAAGTGAAACTTATCACGTACAAAGGTGGGGACTGGGGAGGTGGGAGGGGGCGGCAGATATACTGGGGGGGGGTTGGTAATGGAAGATGGGCACTGGTGAAGGGAAGGGTGTTTGAGTATTGTATAACTGACATAATCCTGAGAACTATGTAACCCTCCACTTGGTGATTCAATAAAAAAAAATTTAAAAAAATCCAAATATTAACCTGATGATATG
The DNA here is from genome assembly GCF_027595985.1 of Sorex araneus. Lineage (NCBI taxonomy): Eukaryota > Metazoa > Chordata > Mammalia > Eulipotyphla > Soricidae > Sorex > Sorex araneus. Next base: position 176,192,891 of record NC_073306.1, on the reverse strand, counting down.
AAAAACCACATCACTGATGAATATTCCCCGTTCAGTTCCCTTTGCTTTTGTCATCATTGTTATAGAATGCCAGGGTTGTATAATCAGTTGTGGCACATTTGGTCCGTACATGCTGTGGTACCAGTGGGGGTGATCACACTGGCAGTGCCAGAGATGTACTCAAGGACAAGGTGAGGTAACAAACAGACTCAGACAGGCAAGGTAAGCATTCTACTCCTTAGTGTCATCTCAGAACATTCAATGTTTTAACTTTCTATTTTAAGAAATTTTAAGTTTAGAAATAATTATTTTGTTCTCAAATATCAGAGTGATCTTCAGCCTGATGAAGAGAAACTAATCTGATTATTCTTAGGGAGTTGTTTAGGGATATTTGATAGAGATGGAACTGGAAAAACATGACATCCATGGAATACTGGTCAACCTAATATTCTCTATTAGGGTTATTGGAACATAGTTGGATAAGTGTCTACATTAAAGATAGCTTTGCTCAAACACAGAAGGCACTTGTCATTTCTGAAATATGCTAGAAGATTTTATAAAAGGAAGTAATTAGCCTGACATGAACCAGTTTGAAAACAGAACAGGGTTAGTGGGATAATTTCAAAAAACAAAAAAGATAAAAATAACAAAAGTAGATCTGGACCAGAGCTGGGACAAAGCGATTCCCTTGGAGATTATGAAAAGTCTAGTTCTGTTTTATGGTCTGGGGAAAGATCTCAAAGCACTGGAATGATGTTCTCAGGACCCCTTTGTATGCCTCCTGAACGCCTTGGGGCATAGGCATATAACATAGACATAATGGCCTTCACACCACACTGTATGTTCCTTAGATTACATTCAATCCCCACACTTCCCCCACCATCAAAATAAGAGTTTCAGAAATTTTTTAACTGAGAAGGACCAGCTGAATTCCATTCTGCTCAGAAGAATAAATATTTCCTAAGGGTTTAATAAATATCAGACCTAGTAATCAGGGAGAACTGTGAATAAAACAGCATTCGCACCGCACCTGAAGGCATTCTCTAAGCATAACAATGAGCTAAGTAGCAGATAAATGAGACAATATAAGGTCACTTGTTTCAGTCCTCAGTGCTGCTGGAGGTCAAGACATGGGAAAGAAGAGAGGCTTTCTTAGTATGATGGACTAATGCAGATGTGTTAGGTGCATCCAAGAAGAAAAATGTGATGGAAACTAAAAAAAAGATTAAAATGGAGTATTCTAGAATCAGAAGGTGGATTCAAAAAGCATGTCAGGATTCTGCTGCTGCTTATGAACAGGCAAGTCAAACAGCCTAGTTTGAGGGATTTTTTCCCCCCATGTTTATGTTTATTTAATTATTGTTTGGTGGGAACAAACCAGTTCTGGGTATGCTCAGGGCGTACTCCTGGCTCTTTGCTTAGGGGGCCTTATAAATAGCTCCATGAAAATCTAGGGCATAAAACTTTCTCTCTGGTCTCTCAATTTTTAAGATGAACAAAGTGTTCATGTTTATTCACATCTTCATTACTTGATAATAGATAAAGCAAAATCGAAATAGAAAGTTAACTTCTTTTTTACTGTACATTTTTACATTTTGGAAATGTAGATTCAGTATACTAAGGTTTATAATGATTTGATTTTTATCATTACCTAAAGCCTGGGATTCCTATTTAATGTGTTTTTTCTCAAAATTCTTGAAGAATACACATGCTTTATTGTTATAGATTTGTATTCTTTCTATAAATTTGTGCCTCACATACCTTCACCTACTTTATTGCAATGCTGAAAGATTTTGTAAATTAAAATGCATGTTTTAAAATATTATTTATTTAATTTATTTATTTCTGTTTTGGGGATCATATGGAGTGCTGCTCAGCACTTACTCCTGACTTTGCATTGTCGAATTGTTCCTGAGAGTGTTTGAGGGACCATATTAGACATTAGAGATTAAACCCATAACTAAGGCGAGTGCCCTGCCCACTGTACTATCTCTCTAGCTCCTATAGTTTATATTAAAGTAGAAATGTGTTTAGCCTTTGGAGATAAACACCTATGAAAAGGAGTGATATTGGATTCTTAACCACTAAGCCTACTGCTCAAATAATTGAAAATGATCATCTTTTTTAAATACAATTCTATGTCCTCAAAAATGTGGAAATATATTCTTGATGCCATGTAATATATTTATAAAAACAAGTAGAACTAAAATAGACACAGTAAAGAGAAAAAAAATGGAGGAAAAAGTTTCCCAAATGCTGGGTATATTTGTGATATTTGTGAGTCAATGTCAAAAAAACTGCACATTTCTGAGTTGCCCACAGCAACAATCTCTCAGTTCCAGTTTCTCTTCCGCTAGGTTCTGTTTTCCTCCTTTTCTTTGCTCTCTCTCTCCCTGTAGCCAGTACACAGGGGAAAGAACCTCAGCTGTTTTAGACTTTCACAGCCTCTGTGGGTCTCTCCACAGATAAAATAATTTCAGTTAACTCACTGTGAAAGGAAATCCTCTATGGTACTTAGAAGTTAGCATCTACCGGTATGCTAGTGACTGCTTTACTTTTCAAGGATTTTATGTAATGTTTCAGATTCCATTTCAGAAGATATTATAACAATTCATTTACTATTGTAAGGAATACATTTTGATCTGTTAATCCTTTTAATTCTTTGAAAGGCCATTGAACTAATTATAAGGAGATAAAATTTAAAAAATTACATATTTTCATTCAGGCTTCCTGTCTTCAGTGGTTGATGATAAAATATTTTGTACAGAAATGCCTGGTTCTGTTTAATTTGTTCTTCATAGCTGCAATTATGTTGGAGATAAAACAAGCCTTAGTTCATATATTTTTACAACTTCCCTCCTTTTTAAGGCTAGATTTGCTTTCTTTCTAAGCCACTTAATTCGATTGCTTCATTTATCTTTGCAGCTATAGCCATAAGCTCTGAGAGTTTATTTCTCTAGATACATTTGTAGGTTCTCAGTACCAATTTACTAGCTTTATTGGCTACATTGTCTAAATTACAACAATTTTCCCATTATCTCTTCTGTTGACCAACAGTAGTTGTACACAAAGGGAAAGAATAATTGTATTTAAAGAATAATGTTGCTTTCCATATGCCGTTACGGAGCCTTCCTTAGAATTTTCTGTAGTTGCTTCACTCTTCTAGAGCTATTTAACTTTTGAAAATATAAAGGCCCTTTCAGAGGAAATTTTAATCACGATATGACAACAAAGCTATCCAACTTTTTTTTTTTTTGGCTACAAAATTCAGAAAAACCTAAATGAAGAGGCATATTTTACATTGCTAAGATAGGGAGATTGGTTCTGAGAGAAAATTTTAATTGTCTTTATTTAAAAAGACAAAATTGAGTACAACTTTGACTTGTGAGAATATTAGAACTAATTAGAAGCAAAAACCTAGAATAGTAATGAAGATTAAGTATCATGCAAGAGAGTGTTAGACTGGGAGATTCAGATATTCTTAAAAAAGAGCAAGAACGGCCATTTCCTATTCGAACTGACAGTCATAAAAGTGTCAGTAGCTGGGGCTAGAGAGTTAGTACAGGGGTTACAAGGGTTAAGGTGTTTGCTTTTGCATGTGTTCAGTATCTGTTCAATCCACGTATGTTCCCTAGAACCACATATGATACTTTGAGTGACCCAGAATAGCATCTTAGCACCACTTCAAAACATCTTCAAAACAGAAAAAATAATTCAAACCTATAATTTTCCTTTGCAAATATTTCCCCCAACAAGTAGATTTGTTCCTCTTTATATTGTGACTATATCACCCACAATTAGCTGCTATCTGCAAATAGTACATAGAAGTATATTTTGAGAGCAATTCACATCATTTCTTTTAAGTTGTAAACATTTATTGTTAGTTATTTTTGTTAATCTTCTTACTGTGCCTAATTTAAACTATCACAGCCATATATGTCTAGGAAAAAAGTATATATATGTATATATAAACTATATTTACATATATATAACATATATGTATATATAAATATAAATATATATATGCACACACTTTTTCATATATTCATGGGCTGGAGCAATAGCACAGAAGGTAGGGCATTTGCCTTGCACGTGGCTGACCCGGGTTCAATTCCTCTGTCCCTCTCAGAGAGCCCAGCAAGCTACTGAGAGTATCCCGCCTGCATGGCAGAGCCTGGCAAGCTACCCGTGGTGTATTTGATATGCCCAAAACAGTAACAAGTCTCACAATGGTGACGTTACTGGTGCCTGCTCAAGTAAAACTATGAACAATGGGACGACAGTACTACAGTGCTTGGCTTGGTACTATTTGTGATTTCAGGTTATCTTGGTTCCTTGGAACATAAGTCCAGAGGATAAGGGAATTGCCATTTTTGAAATAGTGCTACCCAGAGAACAAGCTCTAGCATCTAGTTTGATGTTTCAGTTTGCCTTGAAGACTATCAATCACATTATTGAATTTCCCTAACTATACCTTAAGGTTACACTGTGCCCGTCAGTCATTCCATAAAAGTTATCAGCTGCTAACTATTGAGTTTGATTCTTCTAAACCAACTTCTGGGATTCCTCAACTGGACATCCCAAATATTTTAGTCATAAAATTTGCTACCCACTACTTCCAAACTTAGTGCATTGGACAGAACAGATATTTAATACACAAAAAAAGGAGGAAGGAATGAAATAAGAAAGAGGGAAGGAGAAAAGGAAGGACATTTTGGATATTTTGACAAAAGAAGCAGAAAATCTATTTAAATAGTAAGACAATTATAAACGTTAGAATTGTCCTAGCTATGTACAAAGGTAAAGAAAAATGCCCTTTTTAGTTTAATTCGGGATATTTCTTTCAGCTTCCTATTATTACTTTGCATAAAGTCATCCCAGAAAATAAACAGTAGATGAAAATAAAGTGTAACTATATTCTCTCAGAATTTGGGGGAAATAACCATGATTGCTCACTCACAAGACTGGAGGACAATATCATCAAGACCAGAGTTCCTATGCATGTAATTTGAGCTTCTCATGCCATTGTTGTTGCTGAGTTCCAAAAAGAAAAGTCCCAAGAATAAGCATCATTAGAGTCTCAGGAGGATACTTGTTCTCAGAACTTCCTGAACATAAGTGCATAGCATTGTGATACAATCTGGTCATCTTTTAAGAACAAAATGCATTAGACATAATTATTTGTTATAGGGCATGAAATTTAGAGGAGACACAACATTGATGTTGGCTTTTTTGATACATCCTACTCCCTATCAGGGAGCTTCAGGTATGAAGAAGAAATTTATTTTTACACTGATTTACCACCTGCAGTTACAATGACTGGAGTCTAAAGTTACTCATTTACAAATAAAACTTTTTCATTTACCTATTTTTTCTATAAACAAATGTACTCTATGGAGATAAAATATCAAACGTCAAAATTCTATCCCTCAAATGTTCACTGTATTAATTTGGCAACATTTACTACTAACATGAACCTAGCTATATCTCTCTGTTTTTGTTGTATGTATACATAATCTATGCATGAGTTATATATATGATATACACATATGTGATCTCCCATAATATTCTCAATCAAATTTTCTCTTTTATATGCTTATTTTTTTAAAAAAATATTTGTTGTGGAACATACTTTTATGTCAACAAAATTATAGCAGTGTTACATATGGGTACTCTTTGGGCCTCTGATGATTTTCCTGGGCAGGTTAACTTTTGTAGAATACAAATAAATGAAATTAATTTGTTTTCAAACATTGTAAATTAGAACCCTAAAATTTATTATAATTTTCATGTAAAACATATTATGTTCTAATAAAAAATAATGTCCTCAAGATTTGTGCATATTGTTAAAGACTTTTGTTGTTCACTAGTCTCAGCTCACATTAAATTAAGAGAGCATAATCCCAAAAGAAATTATTTCATTGCGGGGCTGGAGAGGTAGCACAGCGGGTAGGGCGTTTGCCTTGCATGCGGCCGACCCGGGTTCAAATCCCAGCATCCCATATGGTCCCCTGAGCACGGCCAGGGGTAATTCCTGAGTGCAGAGCCAGGAGTAACCCCTGTGCATCGCCAGGTGTGACCCAAAAAAAAGCAAAAAAAAAAAAAAAGAAATTATTTCATTGCATTTCCATATTAATTTTTACAATTAATTTTGCAAGTTTCATTGATTTCTATTGTTTTACAGTAGATGAGTGATTCAAAAGTGCTTTATTGATGGCTAAAACAAGTTACCATGGGCTCGAGCAATAGCACAGTGGGTAGGGTGTTTGCCTTGCATGCAACTGACCTGGGTTTGATTCCTAGCATCCCTTATGGTCCCCTGAGCACGGCCAGGAGTAATTCCTCAGTGCAATGCCAGGAGTAACCACTGTGTATCGCCAGGTGTGACCAAAAAGGGCAAAAATTAAACACACAAACAAATAAAAGTTATCAAAATGTTTCTTTTTTGGGGGGGCACGCCCAGAAATATTTAGCAACCCCTGAGGTCAGGAATTACTCCTTGGCAGGCTCAAGGGCCGTATGGGATGCTTGGGATTGAACCTTTGTCTACTGTGTTCAAGGCAAATGCCCTACCTGCTGTACTATCACTCTGGCCCCATAAGTGATGTAAATAGGAACAAAATATAGGATAATAAAAAAAATTTGAGTATCCGGATATTATTGCTGTTTCTAAACTTGGTCAATCTCTTTATAGTATAGGAGAGGCTTTGGAATAAGTGAGTGGAAGGACTTAAAGCAATTTTTCAATAGTTGCAGTGTAGGAAATTGAAGTTTTACATATGGTTCAGTTTCTTTATTATTATAAAGATCTAGTGAAAGAAAAAAAGTTCTTTTTATCTGAAACTTATATTGATATCGTTGACAAGATTGATATAAATTTCTGACTTTAATAGGTTTACTTCTAAATACAAAACTTTGCAAAGCATGATGCAAAGTTTTGGCTTGAAATATACCTTTTGATGAGTTTTTGAGAAAATGCATTATTTCTATTTAAAATAATAGCTAAGATTTGAAATCAACCGATATTTAAATCCAATGACAGATAAGTGGACCATGAAGATGTGGTGTATATATACACAATGGAATACTACAAAACTGCAAGGGTTGGTGAAATCATGCAATTTGTGGTAACATGGATAGAACTTATTGTTACTGTTTTTGGCATATCCCATATGCACGGGTAGCTTGCCAGGCTCTGCCACTCTGGCTCATTACTCTCGGTAGCTTGCCGGGCTCTCTCTCAATGAGAGATGTTATTGGTGCCCACTCAAACAAATCGATGAGCAACGGGATGACAGACAGTTCAGACAGTGCTGGATAGAACTAGAAGACATCATGTAAAATGAAGTAAGCCAGAAGAAGGATAAACACAGGATGATATTCTTTATCTGTGCTATGTAGAATAATTGGATGAGAAATTGAAATGTTTTAAAGTGGCGATGACCAGGGGAACCTTGGTCCCAGAGTATATGAAGAAGAAGTGAAGAGTGTAAAGAGTGGAGTGAAGGGTAAGAAAAGATTGGTGAAAAGCAGAGCAACAGGGGACAGGTAAGTGGAGTCAGGTACAAAGGTGATGTTAAGGGGTGAAAGAACCAAATATCTAAACCCACAGTCAACATCACTGAAATCCAGAGACCCAAACTTTCGCTACCATATTTGGAAAGATGCCTGTCAAGAGGGCAGACTCAGGGGAAAGGGAGGAGGAGATAAGGAAGGGGACCTCAGAACATTGTTGTAAAGGATTTGACACTGGTGGTGGGATTGGTGCTGCAATATCATATGCCTAAAACTCAATTATAAATAACATTGTAAATCACAGTGCTTTAATAAAAAGAAAGACTTGGGGACATATAGTTCCATGTTTACATGATTTTTCTCTCTTGATATGTTCATGTTTATTAATATCCAAAACACATTCTCAATTATATTTTTAATCTTTCTTTCTTTTATTACCTTCATTCCAGCCATCTTTTGGAACCCATGAGAACCTGAAGTCATTGATGAAATCACCTTTCTGGGATTCTCCTGTGTCAACATCTTGTCCCTTGGGTAATCTTGATCACTCCATTGTCTACATGTCCAAGTTCCCTGGTCTCTATTGATCCATCATACCAACCTGATAAAATTTCAATTCATTATAAAGCAGATATTTTCATATATGTGCAAAAATAATCATGAACTTGACAAAAAGTAGTAGCCTTGGAAAACTAGGAAGTAACACATCATTTTTGTAAACCTAAAAATCAATCAAATCCTAACAATTGGTTAATAATTCATTGAATTTATTCCTTTCTGCCAAAAAAGATAATTATAATTGCAAAACTCAATATTGTCATTACCTGACTGATATTGAATAGGTAAGGAATTAGCTATGGAAAAATCATAATTCTGGTTACATTTCAGTTCTTATTTTGAGTGATAAATTCTTGAATTTTGTTTTTTGTTAAATATTTAAGTTACTCATATCTTTCATATTTATATTTGCAAAGATGAAATAAATAATGCATAGAGATGTAGGTTACACAAGGTTTTGTAAGTGATACAATGCCTTGTTCTTTTTTTCAAGTACCGGATTTTGAAATTTTGGTGGCTCTCTTTCTGCCTTCTTGTGACCTTTTGATCCTGTTGAAGTTTCTCCTGTCCTGAGGAGGGTTTAGTATTCTCTGAATTGATTCAGTCTTATCAATTGTCAAAAGGAGATCCTGCATTTTTTTTTTTTTACCTTCCTGCTTTTGGTCTGTCTGACCAAAAAGGCTGCTGACAAAAAGAGTAAGTTTCTTTTTTAGATCATGTCTTGATTTTACCATTTCCAAGAACTCACTACCATGGATCCCTAGCTGATTGTCTCAATATCCAATCACTCAGAAAAGTTATGCCTGATTTTTAGCTATACATAATTAATACAAAATAGTAGTCATCTGTCCCATCTAAAAAGAAAGGTCCTGTGAAAAACTACTAGCAACTGATTATCCTTTCTCTTTCTTCCCTGGAAAATTTCATTTCTTCACATGGCATTGTGACCCTTAAAACTGAGTACATCAGGTACTCAGACTTCCTAGCTTCTGGGAACGTACAATCTGTACACATCTGACCAGAAGTTAGTTGTAAACTGAGTAATTGAAGTTGGAAGCAGGAACGGTTATGGTCAACAGTTTCTACGTGATTATGGAAAACAAAGGAAATTCCCCTGTTGAACTGTAAATCTTTATAGCTGATGAGATAATTTAAAAGGGGGTATCTACTTCCCGAGGATATTTAAGCAAAAGTTTAAATTACTATATGTTGTGCTGGCATGAGCCATAAATGAACAAAGAGACAGCTCAGGATAGGATAGTGAGTTTATTAGAGACTCAGCGCGGAGGAGCCCAAGTCAGAAGAGAAAGAAACTTGGAGCCCCATTTGCTGAGAGGATCTCTCTGTCCTCTAAAGGCAGGCTACAGTCTCCGTATATTCTTATCAATGAAACATGGTGTACAGAGGTAATCAGTAAAAGGAAAACAATCAATGCACTGTTCCCACATGGTATGACCTTCAGGTGCTCAAAGAAAAATAGTTACTGTCAGTATCTCTTGCCCATTTTTGGAGCAGCCTTTAGGTACCATCTCCCCTGCTCCCCCATCAATTTATTGGGACCAAAGTGCTGCCATTGTGAGGAATTGGCCCAGAACAGACTGTAGGAATTAATTTAGCTTTCTCAAGATTCTTTTTACAGGAGTCTGCATTGCAGAATAATTTGATTTTCTGCCCCTGAGCAAGGAACTGGGATACAGGTGCCTCAGGTTGCAAATCAGACCAGATAACCAGATGCCTCTTAGATGCCTCCTACAAAACCCATGCCACTAGAACCATCACTGCCCTAAAACCCAGGACACTCCTCAGCATTAACGCAAATGCTGATCTCTAAAACTATGGGCTAAGGAGTGATGTCCTTCTAGATGGATTGGTTAGGAAAATATGTATCATTACAAATCTATTGGCTATGAAATGCGCGGGCTCTGCTGTAAGGGCCGGTGAAGGCCTATATAAGATCTCCTTTGAAGAAGCTCGGGGCCTTGCCTCGCAAAGGGAACCTGCTTGTCGCTGTGTGCATATGCACGACCCTGGCTAGTCAGCTTAATAAACTACCCGCTTGCTAATTGCATTCCTGTGTGGTCCTTGTCTGTGGTCGGAGATCCAGAACCGTGACCTAACACCATCAATCTGGGGAGCTGGTGGGCCCTTAACTCGATTAATTGGGATCATGAAAGGAATGCTTCTCCCTCCCTTGTCTTGTTTTACTAAGGGGATCAGTTTCAGTTACCCAGTCCCTATTACATTTTCTTAATTTTCATTAGAGTTTCGTAATTCTCATTACATACAGCTTCTTATTTGTCATGAAATGTGAATTATAATCATAATTGTAGGGATATACAGAATGTGTCTTTCAAAGAAAACAATATTCTTTGGTGCAACTAAAAGGTTAGAGTTATTGCTGAAAAGGAAAATATTGAGGCTTTTATCCCCATCCTTAACTTTCTTATGTTATTTTTAGAAAAAAAAATTATCAGTGTAGAATAATTGAACAATTCCCAAAGAAAGCTTATATATCTTTCTGCTGTGCTTGTGTTTACTCCATCTCTCCTGTTTCATCTTGATAAAGACTCTTCTGCCATCATTCTAAATAGACTGGAGTTTTCAGAACATAAGATGTGATCCCTCTTTAAATAGAATGTTTGCCAGTCATCCCTGACAGCTTTCCTTAAGGTATTTTGTCTTTTGGGCAGTGTTATCAAGAGTAAGCTCAGCTTTCTTTAGATGGTGCCAGATCTTATACGCCCTCATTACTCTTTGCTTGTCAACACATCAGCCTTGGATTTTTTGACCCACTTGAAAAAATAAAATTTCTTAAGTAGGGGACATTTTGAGTAACTGAATAGTTACCAAGAGACATACATTGTGTATATAACCCTTCACAGCATCACAGAAGGGAACTTAAGAAATCACTGGTCTTTCTTCTCTCTTTTGTACGTTGTCTGATGCTGAAATATGATCATATCTTTTCATATGTTTTTATGCAGACCACAATATTGCTTGATACTTTGTGTATGCCATTCTTGTACAAAAAGTTCCCATATATTCATCAATTATTAATTTATTATTTTTTCATCTAGTGTAGGCAGAAAGTGTTTTGCAGCAATTCTAAATTTTACTATTAAAAATTTTATTTTATAGGGGCAGAACAAGAGAGCAGCAGGCAGGGCATTTGCCTTGCATCCTCTTATTTTATAAAGAACTTATCAATTCTCATTAAATACTATTTTGTCATTCTAATTTTTATTCGTACCTTTTATTGTTTTTTGTTCACTTATCTATCTCATTCAATGGTCTACCCTCTTTTAATTTATTGATTAAAGGCATATTTAGGGGAGCATGAAGTAATTTCTTTTTTTCTACAACTTTATGGTGATAGAACTGATATGGCATACTGTGAAACTGACTTCACATTTTATTATTTCACATACACATAATGCTACTATTATTGCTGTAATAAGTGTAGTTACTTTATACAAATACAATGAAAAAGAAGAAAACAAACAAACAAAAAACTAGTGTGATTAGAACTCAACATTCAGAGCTTACTTCTGGCTCTGAGAACTGAAAATAAGTGAAGGGTTTCTGGGGACCATACACAGTGCTGGGATCAAAACTAGGTTGACTGTCTAAGGCAAACACCTTATCTGCTATTCTATCTTTCCTGTCCTCTATGCATGTTTTGGCTATTATCATCATACACTTATGAATATCAGCGTGCAGGTATCTTACCAAGTTAGTTTAACATTTTATGTGATTTTTTTATCTTTGTATTTGCTATTCCATTTCTTACTGCTTTTATGCACTTTTTTTTTTCTTTTTCTTTTTTTTTAAATTTTATTGAATCACTGTGAGATAGTTACAAGCTTTGATGTTTGGGTTACAGTCACACAATGATCAAACACCAATCCCTCCACCAGTGCACATTCCCCACCACCAATATCCCCGATATACCCCCCCTTTCCCAACCTCCCCCTGCCTCCATAGCAGACAATATTCCCCATACTCTCTACTTTTGGGCATTATGGCTTGCAACACAATAGATACAAAAGAAATTTTTTTTGAATCATTTGATCCAAGAAAAAATAAAGAAAGAATTAAATAGGTCGAATCCTATTTGAAGAAATTGTTTGGTATTAACCCATTGAGCTATATTTAACGTAGACTAGAGATTTTCAATCCCATAGTTTCCAAAATTAAATGTTATTTTATGAGGACATATAAGGTAGCTTGCAATTTTCATTCCAAAATAGAAATTTGAAGCCCATAAATGTCTTTAAATTACCTTCAATCAGCTTATATATTCTCCTTAGGTAAAAATGAAGATAGTTTACAAGTTGAAGCTATAAATTGTCCATGTTCTTTATTTATTTAGTCACAATACTAAGATGATTGTGCTCAGGGATAACCCCTGGCTTCGAGGCTGGCCTCACGTTCCGGGGAAAGGTCAACTCAGAGAAGCGATCACCAACTACATTGTAGTCGAAGGCCATGTGGGGGAAGGGAGTTGCGGGCTGAATGAGGGCTAGAGACTGAGCACAGCGGCCACTCAACACCTTTATTGCAAACCACAACAGCTAATTAGAGAGAGAAAACAGAAGGGAATGCCTTGCCACAGTGGCAGGGTGGGGTGGGGGGGAGATGGGATTGGGGAGGGTGGAAGGGACACTGGGTTTATGGGTGGTGGAGAATGGGCACTGGTGAAGGGATGGGTTCCCAAACTTTGTATGAGGGAAGTATAAGCACAAAAGTGTATAAATCTGTAACTGTACCCTCACGGTGATTCTCTAATTAAAAATAAATAAATTTAAAAAAAAAATAAAAAAAAAAGAATTTAGAGGGAAAAAAAAAAGATAATAGAGGGAAAAGAAATGTTTGTAAAAGAGAAAGAATTAGCAAAAAGATGAATCAAAATTAAAAACAGTCAAATGAGAAAAACTAGAGAAAGGGGAAAGAGAAGAAGAGATAAAAGAAGATATCTACACTTTTTGGTCTTAATTGGACAGGACATCCAATTTAAAAGTATTGTGATTGTTAAAAATATCAAATTGCTAATTTATTGAATAGTTAATACATAAATTGCTACTTAATTATTTTATGCACTTTTAATGGTAATTTTAGAATTTCTGATTCTGGTATTCAGCTTTTTATCTTGAATTGTTTTGAAATTTTATTTAATTTAATATAGAATGTTATCTTACAGTTTTCTTCTCATTCTTTTATGTTAAGCATGGGTGCTTACTAGCAAAAATGTTTATGTCCACTTACCGCTTTGTAATAAATATTGCTTGTATCTCTGTATTTCTTGGACAAATGGGATGTTTGGAAGTGACTTATCAATTATAGTTTTAAATGCATTCTGTCAGATTTAAAGACAAAATTCTCTTCAGTGGATAATGCTATACTTTCTCTTCTCAAAGAAAAAAAATAACATCCATTTAAAGAGAACAAAATATTTTTATTCCAAAATAACTTTGGAACTGAAAAATATGACAAAATTTTTTTAAAAATTCTAAATTTACTGAAATGGCGATGACAAACAAATTCATAGATTTTAAAACAAAGTCTCCATCTTTTATCATTCTCATAGCCCACTATCTTTTTATCCTATTACTTCTAGATGGGCTTTCTTTTTCTTTTATAGAAGTCCCTTGCATGTAGCCTGGAGGGCTGTTCTGGTGATAAGAAAGTCTCTAGCAGTTGTTTATCTGAAAAGCCCTTTATTTCCTTCTTCCATGTATATGCTATTCTAGTTGGGTAGAACAGTACTTCTCACCCCTTTTCTGACCATCACCCACTTATGACCTTGTTTCCTTCCTTTGCCCCCCTAGTTTCGTGCCATAGCTACTACTCTTTAAGTGATTTCATCTCTATCCTCTATTCACCCTTTAAGAAACACTAGAATGCAGCGTTCTTGATTAGAGAATGCTTCCACTGAGCACTTTATATATAACATTCCAATATCTTCTGATGTACAGTAATTTTATGCAGAATTACTGTCACCTATGCCCAGCAGTAAGTAGGCTTCCAAGATCCTCCAGATCCTGCCTGGGGAACTCATATGGGGTTGCTTTATGAGAGGCTGGGGTGGTTTCAGTTCCAGTTGGTAGTGGATCGTATATATCCGGTGCTGACAGGGAACATAGCTGGCAGAGGACCCCTCTTCTGGCTAAATTGCTATGCTTCGGGAGGTCCACATAATGACTTCTGTTTGTGAGAGTGTGGTGTGTTTGTTAGTCATCAGATGTAGGCTGAGAGGGCCAGAGTCTGTCTGCCGGAGAAAGCACTATTGCTAATTGCTTTTCTGCCACCCTTAGCTAGCTCAGTTATTTATTAAGGTTGGGTTGTGCTCTGTGAGGGCATTAGCCCTGGATGTTTGTTTATATGGAGATTGAGATCAATGACCAGCAAAGATGCACGATGGCGCAGTAACTCAGGCTTCTGTTTTTAATCTACAGTTTCTTGCCACTCACTCAGTGCTGTAAATATAGGATTGTAAGATTGAATATAACCTGCTTCTCATGGTCAAATTCTTCAATTCAGGCTTCTTTTCCCTTGCAGCTTGCTGCTCTGTGACAGTTTCTTGCTAAGCATATCTCTCTACCTTTACTCTGTCTGGTTGTGCTCTCTCTCTCTCTCTCTCTCTCTCTCTCTCTCTCTCTCTCCCTCTCTCTTTCTCTCTCTCTCTCTCAAACACACACACACTGTTCATTTTTTTTTCCGTTTTGGTCTTTATCTTAAATGTGCAACAAATCCAACCAGCAGGTGCTTTTCATAGCAATAACTTCAGGAGACAAGATACGATGGCAAACAGAATAACAAAGTGGCCAAGCTGTTCAGGAAGAGTTTTAAATTGTTAGTGTAGAAGCTTCCAGGTAAATTAGTAAATAAGGCACAACAGGGAAGTAAACTGGAAATAAACCATGAGAAATTGATCTGCATCCTCAATGAAAGAAAGCTACTTCAAGCAATGGTAAAAATGCAAGAAAGATAGGATTAGGAAGGTATCATTTGGTTTTCCAGAGAGAAATGAGCAAGAGCTTTAGTTTGGGTCCAGGATAAATGCAATTGGGGACAAAATTTGTATTTACTTGAAAGCTTAAGAGTGAAATAAAATCAATGGCATAAAATCAATTTTGTGGATAATTTTTGCTATTATTCTTATCTAAAAATTAAGATGTGCTTTCAGGAAAAGTTGCAATCTTTTCTGAAAATCGCAGAATATTTTCAAGGCATAATCACATTCATGTATTTGAGTACTGGGAAAACAAGCTGTGTGAAATAATAGATAAATATCACTTGAGGTGCAAAAGAAAGTAGATCAGTGAACACATGGAAAGATAAGTGCCTTTGGAAGAACTAAATGTTCCCAATAATATATTGCCTTTTTATGTTTTAGATTGATTCTCAGAAATGGCTAAGCCAATCTGTGGATGTAGTGAATGGATAATGTAAAATAAATACAACTTCAGCATGTTTTTTATGAAGTTTTGTTTTTCCAAAGTATTAGCCTGCAATTACCTTTCCTATTGCCAGCTTGATATATTGATGGCATCTAAGTCTAAAGTTTTGGTAATATGGCTTTTCACTTGCTTCTATTTTCTTTTTAGGGATCATGAATGTTCATTGTTTTTCACTAATAGGCATTTATATTTCTCTTTTCTTTAGATATAAGATGACTGGACAAATATCTCTCCAAGACCCTAGAAGAAAATTTGCTTCCAATCATATGAGAGTTTTATTGATAAATTTTAAAGAACTACTATATTATTTTTCAAGTGACTGTAGTACTTTACAGTCTCACCAGCTGTGAGGGATCATAGTTTTGATTCTTGTCAACACTTCTTTATTTTCTTTTCTCAATAATAATCCAGTAATAGTCATTTTTAAAATGAATATAAAAAGCTTTTTTTTAAGTTTCTTAATGAAAAATAAACACTGCACCACAAAATAGGCTAGTAGTTTAAGAATTGCCAACCGTATTCTCCACCTGAAAAGACGTGATTGGGTAACGTTAAGCACCTTTGTGTGCTTATGAGTCTTGTCACATGTATCTCTTCTTCAGACAAACGTCCATAACAGTTCTTTGCCTATGTTTGAATCTAGTTGTTTATTTTTATTGTTGAATTTTAAAGTATTGTGTCGGTTATTTATACACCACTTTTTTTTTTAGCTTTTTGGGTCACACCCGGCGATGCACCGGGGTTACACCTGGGTCATGCACTCAGGAACTACTCCTGGCGGTGCTGGGGAGACCATATGGGATGCCGGAGATCGAACCCAGGTCGGCCGCATGCAAGGCAAATGCCCTACCCGCTGTGCTATCGCTCCGGCCCCTATACACCACTTTTTATTTATTTTAATCGGCATTTCTTCCTTCCTCTCTCCCTTAAGAATGTATTTGCATATAAATGGATCAACATGGAAAGTATCATGTTGAGTGAAATGAGTCAGAAAGAAAGAGACAGACATAGAAAGATTGCACTCATATGTGGAATATAATGTAACTGAGAAGTACAAGTTGGCAACGATGCAACTTCTGGCAGATATCTCTCTGTACTTAGTTACTAAAATACTAAATTACAGAAACCCAAAACTGAGAGGCCGATAAGTGTGGTCACTCGACCTCATACCTCTTCATCCTCAGCAATGGAAAACAAATTATCTAATGCTTCCTTTTCAGCAGGTCTGACTTTAGGGGAGAGACTCTCCAAACAATAATAGTGAGTTTTGTTGAAATATTGTATGCAATCAAAGTGAAAGTAAAGTGAAATTTATTAGTTACACAGGCGGGGGGGGCTTAGGGTGGGGGGCCTAGGGGCGTGGGGGGGTTAGGGGTGTGAGGGGGTGGGGTGGAGCTATACTGGGATTCTTGGTGGTGGAATATGAGCACTGGTGAAGGGATGGGTATTCGAGCATTGTATAACTGAGATTTAAACCTGAAAACTTTGTAACTTTCCACATGGTGACTCAATAAAAAATTTAAAAAAAAAAAGAATGTATTTACCTGGGGCCGGAACGATAGCACAGCGGGTAGGGCGTTTGCCTTGCACGTGGCCGACCCGGGTTCGATCCCCGGCATCCCATATGGTCCCCCAAGCACCTCCAGGAGTAATTCCTGAGTGTAAAGCCAGGAGTAACCCCTGAGCATCGCTGGGTTGTGACCCAAAAAGCCAAAAAAAAAAAAAGAATATTTACCTAAGTGTGGTCTGTAAACTATGTAAACAGAATTACTTAAAATAGGTGTTTGGAATGCACCCTCTCCTAATCCACCACTCTACCTCTTAAATCAATCACTGATCTAGGGATTTGGGGGCGAGGGGAGATGATGCTTTTAAATTAAAGCAAAGTAACACTTCACAACTGTTATACTTATTTTCCTAAATGTTGATACTTTAGTGTGTTTTCCCCTCCAGTCCTCTGCTCTCAATTTCACCGTTTGAGTACCACCTACTGATCTGTCCGTTTTTAAGGATATTATTTTTCAGTTTAGACTATTTTTATGTATCTAGCAAAACCATATGCCTCAAAGCCAGCATGTGTAAAGTGAACTTATCATTTTTCCACACGAATGTGCTCTTTCACCTCTAGTCTCCTGTAGCACCATGGTCACTCAAATAGTCATTGAAGTTAAAATCTTGGAAAGTCAGAATAGTAGAAACAATCCTTATATTTTTCTGCCAGTTTAAAATATTTTTGTTGCTTGTTTGATTCTGATGTCTTTGATAAAATTTAATTTTTTACTCTCTCAGCTAAACCTCTTCCTCTTTCTTCCTTTTCTCCCAAACCAGGATGATAACTCATTCTATTTATTCATTTACTTGTTTTGCAGTTTTTTTGCCACACCAGGTTGTACTCAGGGGTTGCTCCTGTGTCTGCACTCCTAATGGTGCTTAAGGGATCATGTGGGATGCTGGAGATCAAACCTGGGTCTGCCCCATGTAAGGAGAATGCTCTACCCACTGTACAATCAGTCTGGCCTCGGGGAGTGATTCATTCTATGATAACATACCTGAAAAATTATTTTATTGTATTAATAATTATTTTATTATAGTTTGGCAGAGCCTAGCAAGCTACCTGTGGTGTATTCGATATGCCAAAAAGAGTAACAAGTCTCACAATGAGACATTACTGGTGCCGGCTCAAAAATTGATGAACAACGGCACAACAGTGCTACAGTGCTACAGTTTGGCAAATTATCATAGTGTTTATGTTTATGGTATAGATGTACAAATCACTTCATGACACTAAGGCTAAAGTGTCCACGACCTCCTTCAGTATCCTTCTGTCTTTTTTGGTCTTCTTCTTTTCTTTCTTTCTCTCCTACCAAACTTACTGTTTTTGTTTTTGTATTCCATTGCCCAAGTCTCTTTTTAAACCTTTATAGTCTCCAGTTTGGGTTGTCTGAATGTAAACTTGTTCAGATCCCAACAAAAAGCAATTAACCCTTTCAAAACAAGATGACTTCAGAAAACTTGACCCTTTCAAAACAAGATGACTTTATTCACAAAGAGACAATTTCTACATCTATAGGAGTTGAACAGCCATGATAGATAAGGTAATAATGACCAAGTCAATATGATCTCACAACTCTGTGGAATGAGATAAGCAGTAATTATACTAATATAAATTTTTTTTCCTTGGGGAGAAAGGGTAGGGCTGGCTGATTTGAAAAAAATAGAGATCTTTGATCGATCAAGGACCATGCGTGACCGAAGTATATACATACTACACCAAGTAAATATCAGGTTCTCTCACTATCTTCATTTCCTGCATGAAGATTCCTATTACCAAATCCATCTCATTAAGACATGAGAACCCCTTAATTTAATGAGTGCAAACTTATTCTCCAGGCTAGAATACATAAATGAGAAGCACATATTATAATGAACTAGCACATAGATCTTATATTGTAGTTCCTTTTCTTATAAATATCTGAACTTTTCATCTTCTCTTAGGGAAAATTTATTAAAAATTAATCACTATTCTTTAAAGACTCATTGACTGGCATATTCTGCCTTGCTTTCTATTTTACAAAATGCAAAGTGCTTGTGGTTCCATGTAAAAATCTAATATTTATCATTTTTATGTGTATGTTCAGTTTTTTTTTCTACAGGTAAACCTCATTTCCTCCCTCTAACACCTCCCAAGAAACACCTCTGCTCTATCCTTGAAATCTCTTTCTCTTTCACACACTTATCTCACTCTCTCGCTTTCCACATTTCACTTTCTCTCTCTCTTATGAACACCCTAAATTAGCTAGTTATTTCTTCTGAGATGTGTGAATCTCTCTGTCCTCTCTTTCATCTCATTATTTCTTTGTATTTTTATGCATTTGTCTCCCCAATGTGACTCTAAACGTCTTGAATAAAGAAAACATTTTTCAGGAATGTAGTTCAGTGGTAGAATGAACCCTTCTTATACATAAGGACCTGGGTTTGATCTCTTGAACCAAACAAAATGAAATGAAACAAAAACCAAACAAAATACAAACAGAAAAAAACAAAATACAAGAAATGACACCCTAAACATCTTAAACATGTCTGTAATTCTAGGTTAAGTCTAGTGTTATTCTTATTGGAGGAAAAAATAAATTATCAGTTTCTCTTCTTCATCTCTCTTGCTACACATGTGCTAATAACTCAAAGAATCACTTTCAGATTTCTAGCAAATGGTGTGCCTAAGTACTTCAAATCTAAGTACTTCACCGTGGGCTGCAGTCCACATTAATATTGAAGTGGTAAGTAATGGCCAATTTTCTTTCATCTGTAATGGAAATTGATGGAATAAATGTTCACTGTGGATAATTAGATTGATTTTAGTTTTACCCTTAAATATCTAGACAGTTCTTGAAAACAATTGTTGCAATTACATAAAGACTATCTGATACAGATAGTAATTCTCTATTTTTCTTCAATCATGAGTCACTGTGCTGGTTTAAATAATAAAAGAACTTAGTACTTCTACTCTTCATTTTCTGCATTCCTTTCTTAAAAGAGTTGATCTTCATCTGCAATGGACATTTTATTTATTGTCCTGTATGTCCCCCAAACCCAAAGAAATGTTCCTTGAGCACAGGAATATTGTTTATATTTATTTCTTGTAGAATGAAATGGAGAAAACTGAGGCCATAAGGGCAGAGAGCATCAATTAATGTATGAAATAATTTTCATTGAACATGTATAGGGTATATGTATTTATTATAACGAAACATTACAAGAAGAGTAAGACAAACTTGTGTGTTTCAGAAACAAAATAAATTGATTGTCTAAAAAGACAGGTATATATAGAGGACAGTTGCATTTTCACAAATACTGCATTTTGGTAGAAGGGACTCTTGTAGGCAGATTCTCATTTCCGTTGACTGTGCTCTTTCCTTCTCATCTCTCTGCCCTTGACGAGCAGGTGGTGCTCTTATGGAGAATTTGAACTGCATTTGTCTCAGCAAGGTTCCAGAACACAAAAGATGTTTGCCAGCCATTTATGATATTTTAAATGGGTAGAAGCTCTTATTCACTATTATACTTCCAGTCAAATGAAGTGCCAAAAAAAAAAAAAACTGCTGACGTCAACACCACAATCAGTTATTTTTCTCATGACAGTGTTCTGTGTGCTTAAAAAATTTTATTTAGTCTCAGCAAAGTCTCAATTTTTTAAAAAATTTTTCTTTTGGTGTACAAAGCAATAGCAATATGGTTTATGAGGAATCCATCTCTCATTTATATTGGACAACTAAGCAAATAGAAGGAAAACAGGAAATTCCCTTTCAAAAAAATCCCTGTGAATAGAAATGAGAATAAGGTATAACAACACATAGAACAATAATATACTTGAATGTAGAATTGGTTTTGCACATTATTCCTTGCATGATATTTTGCATACTGTTAGTGCTTAGTAAATTTCTGTTGAATTGAACATAAGCAAATCCATGCATATATTTCTGAAGTTCAAAATTTTCCCACAAGAAAATATCAGAAGAATATATGGATTTAGGCATCTTACCATAAATTG
The DNA here is from genome assembly GCF_027595985.1 of Sorex araneus. Lineage (NCBI taxonomy): Eukaryota > Metazoa > Chordata > Mammalia > Eulipotyphla > Soricidae > Sorex > Sorex araneus. The sequence goes on along the minus strand of NC_073306.1, from coordinate 176,171,831 downwards.
ATGCGTGTGCAAATTAGTTCCAAAATGATAGGATTCTACACTAAATTTACTTTGGCTTAGATTTTAGTAAATCAAAATATATGAGTATGTCTCTGTCTCTGTATCTGTCTGTCTGTCTCTATCTTTCTGTCTATATATGTATACTTATAATGTTGTTGAAAATGTCAGGTGTGGGAAGTTATTCCCTTTTTCTCCACTTTGAGCAATGGCAGTTATCAATTTTTTTTATGATCAGTTAAATATTTCCCATGAGAAAATAACATCTACTAAATAAAGAGAGTAAGTTGATTGTTTGACTATCACTGACACAAAGTCCAATAAGTGACTTATGTTAGTTGCTTAATTGATATTGGTGAATGAAAATAAAGAAACATATTTCAGACTCTGAGTGCTTGACTGTTACAAACATCTTTGTTTTACACCAAAAACTAATATAAACCATATTATAATTTGTTACAATAATACTGAATTATTGTGTAATTCTTTCTGCAAGAAACTATTATAATATCATTACACATTAACTTCTCACTTTTAAGATCCCCAGAGGCAAGTCATATCACTTGATCATAGATTTTGAAACTAAAGCACATATTGTTTAGTTTTCCAATGTCATAGAAATTTTCACGTGATAGAAATTTCAGAGCAAATTACTATGATTTAACACTCAAAAAAAATTTAAAAACCACCTGATTATTGTTTTGCATATTTGTAAGTCAAGAGTCAACCATAAAAAGTAGACCATATTTTTACTTTATTTTCAATTTGCAAGGTTGAAGAGCATCTGGCCTGCCTACTTAATAAATTATGCAAAATTATATTGTCAGTTCCTGGTACATAGTGAGACACTTAGGATGCTTCTCAAATAGCCACCTGATGCCCATCACCTGTATTTTATAGTTCACAACTAATATTATAAATATCCAATGGTGCCTGGCAGAAAAATAAGATTCTCCCATCACTGCATCACTCAGATGTAACATAATAAAGTCATTTTGTACGTGACTCTGTTGGTTGGTATTAATCTTTAAGATGCGGCATCTTTTATTCATGAATTATCAAGAACAAATTTCCTGAAGCTGGCGCATAAGTACAGTAGGTAGGCACTTGCCTTGCCAGTGGTTTATCCAGTTTTCACCCCAGACACCCTGTGTGTGCCCCAAGCCCAACGCAGCGTTCCTTGAGCTCAGAGTCAGGAGTAAGCTCTGAGCACAGCTCAGGGTAACCGCCCTGAAAAGGACCAAATTTTTTTTTAAGAAGCAATTTCTTAGTAATTTTATAATCTTATGTATCTATTTTATACAGCAATGCTAATCTCTGGAAACATTATGTAAAACTGGCTGAATTTTCTCTAACATAGATGTTTTTCCCCCAAGTCCCCTGAAAAATCAAACTCACTGACTCTTTTAATTTACCCATCTATAATTCTATCTCTTCTGCTAGGCTATTGCACCCGTTAGAATCAGGGACTGGATCTTCATGTGTATATTATCTGTGTACATACAGACCCAAGGAACAGAAACCACACAATATACTTCTGTCTGAGAGAAAGAGATCTAGATCCTCTAGGCTAAGATAACTTTTGAAAGTTTAGAAATAGAAGAGTCAAAAATAGTCCACCCAGAACATTTTTGTTTTGTGCAAAACATCTTGGCATGATAAGAACATATGTATCCTTTTCTTATCTTTTTTCTTCTTGTGGAGAGGGAGGCACACCTCAGCAGCTATCAGAGGGCCCAGAGGCCACTCCTGGTGATCCTTGGCCAAGAGAGTTGGTGGTTTAATTAGAAGGACTAAGGGTGTAATGCTGCTCAGGCTCAGGCCACCTGAGCTGAGAGGACTAAAACATGCTTAGACAACTAAATAGAAAAAATACTGTAGGGAGCCATTTCACAATCCTGGCTCTTATCTCCAAGTAAGACAGAGCCTGGCTCTTCTCAAACAGGGGCCTACTTAAAATTCCTATAACAAGGTTGCCATTACTGACCTCTTACTGACCTTACTGTTCCGCCATTGTTTGCACTAACCGATACCTGTACCTGACATGATGAATGGACATGTCACAATCTGTGATTGACTACTGCTTGTATGGGCGTCCGGGCACATATACCATAACACTGCATCCCAGCAGGCAAGTATAAATGCTGTAGCTGCCAGTGGAATAAAACTCTCTCCTTCTCCTTGCTACTCTCTGGATCTGTGTCTGTTCATTCGGCTGCGTCCCCTCCTTAACCCCACAAAGGGTCTCCCTGCTGGACAGGATGGGACCTCCACAAAATACCATATTTCCTATTGTTGGTAACTGGTTTACTACCATAGATGCAATGAGATTATTTGGTAAAATATTGGTAAAAAATTCTTGACCATAGGCTCGAGAGATGATATAGCAGGCAGGGTGCTTGTCTTGTATTTGGTTTCTGAGCAATGTTAGGAGTGATTCCTGACTGCAGAGCCAGGAGTAACTCCTGAGCATTTCCGGGTGTGGCCCCAAAGGAAAATAAAACAAAAATTCTTGAAGTGTCTAGAAATTAGATTTCAGTTTGCCTTTAAAGAATTGGTGAAAATGACCCTTTGTCTACTGAATGAATTATTTAGAAGTGGGTACTATATACATGGTGTGTATCTGCTTATTTATATGTGTATGCTTATTTATATGTGCATGTGTATGCATATAATAAATATGATCAGGTTAAAATAGAGAGAATTGGTGAAAATGGATAGGTCAAAGAAATAGTTTGAAGAATGTTGGAAAAAATAAATGAAGTCAAAGAAACCTGAGGTGGTGAAAAAAGAGAATTTGTTTAAAATAAAGTGCCCCTCCCCCCTAATATACATGCACACACACATCACATGAATGATGCTCATCAGGATGTGCGAGGGAAAGAAAATCTCATCCAGTGTTGGTGGAAATGTTGTCTGGTTCAGTTTCCATGGAAAACAATATGGAAATATTTCAAAGTATTAAGAATTGAGTTTCCTTATGACCCAGAAATTCTGCCCCAAAGGCCTAGCAGCACACTTCCAAATAGACATTTGAATTCCTATTCAAAATAGCTGGATCTGAAAATAACTTAAGTGACTGAGGACAAATAAGTGATAAATAAAGAGTATTATATATACAAAATGAAATTCTCAGATATTATATTATTTAAAAAATAAAACTCACAGAAACAAGTTATAACCCTAACCCTAAAATGCCGCATAAAAAGAATATATCAACTATTCATGATGTGTTCTTCTGGCACACTAACTTACTCTTTATTAGGTTGGTACAGGGGAAATTACTATAAACTAAAAGATAATATATAAGTTATAATTGTTTTCACAGCTTTCCCAAAGGATTATTTGTGGTATGAAAAAAAAATCAATTCACTGCTTTGAACTCTTTACTAGCCTGTTAACAAGGTATATAACAAGGATATATGAATTAAAAATAGCATATAATTGTCTATAACAACTTTTAAAATGAGGGCAAAGGAGAATATGCTTTCTCTTTGGATTGAACTTCTATTGTTTGAATTGTTTACCTCAAAGTGTATATGTCATAAGGCTAAGTCTTCATGCTGTATTTGAAATTGGGTCCTTAAAGTAATGAATCCCTAATCTGTAGGTTTGAAGACTTTTTTTTTTTTTTGGCTTTTTGTGTCACACCCAGCCATGCACAGGGGTTACTCCTGGCTCTGCACTCAGGAATTACCCCTGGTGGTGCTCAATGAACTATATGGGACACTGGGAATCAAACCTGGTCGGCCACGTGCAAGGCAAACGCCCTACCTGCTGGGGTATTACTCCAGCCCCTTGTAAACATTTTTGGAAAAGAGACAAGATTTCTCACTCACTTTCTCTTTACCTAATTACATATAAAAGAAAGGCCACTCGATTCATCAAAAAGACAGCCAGAAGAATCATCAAGAAATCCCTGGATCTTGGGACTTTTACATCACCTCAGGTTTCTTTCTATAAAAGAAAGTTTTGTTATTTAAATCACCAAGTCTTTTTTGTTTAATAGCCCAAAAAGTCTGATATATATATATGTATATAAATATATATACACACACATATATACCACATATGCTATGCACCTCTATATGTGTATGTATAGCATCTATTAATAAAATTTTAGCTAGTGTATATAATGTATATGTTAAAACAAAGCACTTGTTTACATTTCCAAAATTTAAATGTGTTCATACTACTAAATGTTAAAAGTAGTCTTTCTGGGAAATAGTTTATAGAACTTGATGTGCCACTAGGGTTAATATGATTTATTAATTCTTTTAAGAATGACTTCATTATAATTGTGAATCTGTCTAATAGTGAATTAGGTGCCGATTATCATAATTGCTATATAGAACAATGTTATGTTGATGTTAAATTTTGTCTCGAGCCAGTATATGACTAAGAAATAGTGAATGTCTTTCTAATTGTACATGATTATAATTATAATAACTTCAATTTGACACATTATCTTTTCATGAATTCATTGCATAGTATTTATATTATCTTCTTTATTGGACTTTAGGTAATAAATCCTAGGGCATTACAAAAACCAATTTGCATGAGAGAGGTTTTGTCTTTGTCTTTTTGAAGGTAAGTAGAATAGCAGTATTCCTATAATGTCCAAGAGATAAATAACAACTATTGTAGGTAGATTTTCCTTATGTTTCTTCAGTATGTGCTTTGTCTAGAATAAGATTAAGATTCCTGCACTCTTAAAAAAAAGCAGCATTTCAGTCACATATTTGTAGTGATCATAAACTTTGACAATCGAGTAATTTTCATCTATCTTTATGCTCATACCACAAACATAATCAGCTCTCCAATCAGACCTCGGTATTTAAATTTTAAGTCTCAGCTCAGTTTTCTAACATCACTTCTAAGTAGACTAGGAGTCATAGGTCTGGGGATTTCGAAGAATAAAATCCACAAAGCCTTGTGTTTTGCCTTTTTTCTTTCTTTTATTTGGGGTGGGTTGGTGGTGGATTTCTTTTGATTTTAGTTTTAATGTGAAAATGCTTCTATTCCTTCATACACTGAAAAAAAAAACCTCTTCAATTCCAAAATTGAATTTACATTAGGCATTTTTAGGACATATAATGAAAACATCATAACACGAATCACATTCTGCCTGTTTTCTGAAATATCGATGATTTGTAGTGTTTCTTTCAGGGTAGTTAAATAACATGCCAGGAAAAGAAAATAAAGGTGTATTTGCTGTCCTTTGGCTAACCTGCGTTGTCTCTGATGGTTTCTCTAATAGTACTCTTCTCTATTCAGATTCAGTTCTGGTCTACGTCAGGACCTGACAGTTGAACTTCTGAACCTTTAAAAGATCTCAACGATGCATGTATTTGGAGGGATCAGGGGGCTATTACAAGACTCTTCCCTAGGAACACAAAAATCAGATAATGGTTGAAGCTTAATTTTAAGCTTTCTAGAGAAAAATATATTTCCTATCTCACAGGTTCAAGATGGCAAGGATTTTTTTTAAATGACAGCTATTTCCTAAGTATTGCTATTTTGTGAATGTTTGTAGGAATGCTTGCAATAAAAATTCCAGGTCCTAAATGTAGGGGTGAAAGATTTTGCCAGACCTGTCCACTCACTCCAACACTTCAAACTCAACCTGACTTTTTCATAGTATTCTTTTTGTATTATTATATTATCTCTATAGTGCATTAAACATTAATATTATTTATGCTGTTCAACATAAAGTTTCTTTTTAATCAAGGAAACCTAGAATAAATTGTGTGAAATAATGTGAAAAATAATATTCTGGGCTTGTGCTAGATCAAAAGAAAGCATATAGAAGAGCAAACAAACCAAAAAACAAACAAAACTAAAAGAAGGAAAAAATTGTCTAAAATGTGTAGCAGATTTACACTCCAACCCATTATTTCCAGATCTCAAGATCATGTGTAATTGGTAAATAAAAAATTTATTTGGTTCTTTCTGAACCTGAGAACAGATGATTGGATAAAGAAATTATGGTACATCTACACAATGGAATACTATATAGTCGCCAGGAAAAATTAAGTCATGAAATTTGCTTAGAAATGAATGGACATGGAAGAGTATTAATGCTGAGTGAAATGAGTCAAGAAGACAAAGACAATCATAGATTGCACTCATTTGTGGAATATAAAAAGACATAATAAAAGGCTAATACCTATGGACAGTAGACACAAGAGCCAGGAGGACTGGTCCACAGAGGAAGCTTGCCACAAGTAGAAGGGTGGGTGGAGAGCAGCTGGAATAGAGAAAGGACCAGGATGACAATGATAGTTGGAAATGATCACTCTGCACATTCGTTTTATTTCCATTTAATTTCAGATGGGGAGGGAAGATATGCAGAAGATAAAACTACTGGATGAATGTTGGAAAGACATGTACTGAATTTTTAAAAATATACATTGTTATTTTAAAAGTAACAATGTCCTGAATTTTTAAAAATAAGATACTACATAATGGTAGATTGCAGCACTCTGGTAAACAGTGCCTATGTGCACATGATGAACCCTCTCTATCATTCCCTACACTCACAGCATAGACCTAAGATTCTGTCCAGAAATCAGTTTTACTCTCACTGTTTAGTAATGAGGGACTGGATACTATTCAAACTATTCAAAATATTTTGTTGTGTTATATTATTAAATCTTTATATGTGGGGCTGGAGTGATAGCACAGTGGGTAGGGCATTTGCCTTGCACTCGCCGACCCGGGTTCGATTCCCAACATCCCATATGGTCCCCAGGAGCAATTCCTGAGTGCAGAACCAGGAGTAACCCCTGTGCATCACTGGGCGTGACCAAAAAAAACCCAAAATAAATAAATAAATAAACTTTATATGTGAAATAGGTAACAACAATAATTTTTCCCAATCATGAATGAGAACATTAGTTTGCAAAGATTGCAAAATTTATTAACTTGTTTACATTTGGAAAATTTAAATGATATAATCATGTGCATTGTACTTTTATAATGGAATTATCTCATTGCATGTTTATAAATATTATATAGTTATAAACATATTAAACCAGTAAATATATGTTTGTATACACATATAAGTATATGTGGATAAACTAATATATTAATAGATGATACATATTCTAAGTACTTTTACAAAATATGTCTGTCTAAGAATATATTCAAATAGGACTAGGTCATAAAGGCATGCATGCATATGAGGGGATCCTGGTACTGCATGGCCCCCTGTTTACTGCTCTTATGAGTACTAGAAATGCCATAAGTAGTGATTCATCACAGGGCTAGTGCACTAAAACCTTTGGGATGGACATGGACAGGATCCCTCAAAACTGTTAGCGAGGGTTCCCTCCAAAAAGATTGTATTCACATATATTTAACTACACACAAATCAGTCACTGTAGCACTGTCGTCCCATCGCTCATCGATTTGCTCAAGCGGGCACCAGTAACATCTCCATTTTGAGACTTATTACTGTTTTTGGCATATCAAATACTCCCCGCGTAGCTTGCTAAGCTCTGACGTGCGGGTGAGATACTCTCAGTAGCTTGTCGGGCTCTCCAAGAGGGGCGGAGGAGTCAAACCCAGGTCGGCAGTGTGCAAGGCAAATGCCCTACCGCTGTGCTATCGCTCATATAATGTGTATTGTGCATATAATGCACATTAATAATAGCATACAAGTAAAATGCAATACAAAGTGATGTAATCATATTATGATCACTGTCAGTCACTATCATCCCATTGCTCATTGATTTGTTCGAGCAGGCACCGGTAACGTCTCTCCTGGAGAGACTTATTGTTACTGTTTTTGGCATATCCAATATGCACGGGTAGCTTGCCAGGCTCTGCCATGCGGGTACGATACTCTCGGTAGCTTGCTGGGCTCTACGAGAGGGGTGGAGGAATCGAACACAGGTCGGCCGTGTGAAAGGCGAAAGCCCAACCGCTGTGCTATCGCTCCAGCCCCATATTATGATATAAAGTATACATTTATGTGTAAGAATATATACTTTATATCATAATACAATATAAATTATATGATATAATATGAAATAAGGTATGTATTTATGTGTAAAATACATACTTTATATCCTAATATGGTTACATCACTTTGTATTGCATTTTACTTGTATGCTATTATTAATGTGTATTATATGCACAATACACATTATATATTAATGTCTACACTAACTTTCACAGAGAGTCTCTTGCCCACACACCTGGCTGTCTTCCCAGGGCCCCTCGGAGGGTATGGGCTCCAGCTTCCCTCCCCACCTGAAGCAGAGCTCCCGGGCAGCTCAAGACCACCGGAACCTAGCCACAGCCATACTCAAGGCCCCTCTCCACATGTTCGGACAAGTCTCAGGCATGAAGGTACCGGTAGAGGAAACCAGGTGTGTGTAATCCCATCAACAGCCAGCATCCAGAGACTTAAAAGCAAGCTCCCAGAAGCAATATCTTGTAGCCTACTTCTCCCTCTGGGAGAAACTAGCAAGCTACTGAGAGTTTCCTGCCCACATGGGACAGCCTTGCAAGCTTCCCATGGTGTATCCATATGCCAAAGCCAGTAACAAGCTGGATCCCATTCCCCTGACCCTGAAAGCGCCACCAATGCAGTATCCTTGGGAAGGCCAAGTAGAGAGGTTTCTAAAATCTCAGGGATAGGACGAATGGAGACGTTACTGAGACCGCTCAAGCAATTCGACGATCAACAGGATTTCATAACACTAACTTTCATATTTTGTACTACAAATTGTGGCTTTGAAAGGAGATAAATTCATTGTCATTTTCCACAGTTATTAATTGCAGTAGTAATCAGGGAGTAAACATTTGGTAACTTTAATGACAATAACAGAAAATGGAATCACTTATTGATGTTGACAAAAGAAAGCACAAAAGAAAGTTTTTATAAAGGCCATACTTGTCAATACTGAGGTCAACCAAGGCACAGCCAGTGACCACCAGGAAACACAAGTTGGTGCTTGGGGGCCAAGCAGGGCTAGGGATAGAACTGAAGGCCTTGAACCTGCTGGCCATAGATTATTTGAGCTCTCGTCCTGCCTCCTAAAAGGAATTTTTAAAAGTGCTGAGAGTTAAGTTTTATACTTACTGTATATCACTTTCTTCTCCACTTTCTGTCTCCATTAATACACATTCTTGAAACCCTTTCTTTCCTGTGCATTACTGGAAGAGAAAGACAAAAATTATACTGAATTAAGTTTGTTTTTATCTCAATGCCAACTTTGACAATTGACTCGATTTTCCTGTGCTCAACAATAGATAAAAATCAATAAAAATATGCAAATTTTAAATCTTTGTTGAGAGCCATGTGAAAGAAAAATTTGTATAGAGAACCATTAGTACTGAAAACTCAAAAACTAAATATGACTGGAGGAAATATTAATGCTGATTAATGAAATTCTTTGGATCTTATAATTTTCACTTAAAGGTAAAATTAAGTTTTGCTTACTCAATAGGACTAGATTAATTTACATTCTCACCTTAATTGATGAGGTTCCCAAGATGAAGCTAAAAAGCTAAATAAATGGAAATTAAGTGCTAATTTTGTACAATTAAAATTACTTTAATACTTTAATTTTTTTTGCAAATTGAAGAACATAATCAGTGAAGTATCTTTATTGAATCCTTTGTTTTAATTGCCTGGATTTATTTTATGATCTATAGTGGAAACATAATCAGGACTATGAACAGGGAGGAGCATGTCTCTCAGGAGCAGAAGTTTACTGTGGCAGGAGAGTAGTAGTTTTGGATAAAATAATAATATCACTGTATCACTTTCATCCCGTTGTTCATCACTTTGCTCGAGCGGGTACCAGTAACATCTCCATTCATCCCAGCCCTGAGATTTTAGCAGCTTCTCCTTACTCATCCTTCCCAACGATTGGAGGCTCTTTCAGGGTCAAGAGAATGAGACCTGTTATTGTTACTGTATTTGGCATATCGAATACGCTACAGGGAACATCCAGGCTCTTCCGTGTAGGCGGGATACTCTTGGTAGTTTGCCGGGCTCTCCGAGAAGCACGGAGAATGTATATCAGAGAATACAAGCAAGTATGTTAAAATCAAACACATGTGTGGTGCTTTAGGCACATCAGTGGGCTAGACTATAAGAAAAATTTAAAAATAAAATAATAAATTAATAAATTAATTTAAAATATATATATATATAATAAAGGAAACGCCTGTCTGCCAAACAGAGCCCCCTAATTTGATGATAAAATAAATATTCAACTAAGCAGCTGCTCTGGGGAAGGAGAGAAGGAGAGTAGGAATTAGACACCAGTATGTCTATAGATTAATATATTGTTGGTTAAATAAACAAAATCTAGCTCTTCTCCAAAAGAAAAGTTATAAAATGACAGTTTTAAGATGGAAATAACCTTAATTAAAATTTGGTTTGTCAAATTATAACACCAGAAAAAAGAGAAGTGAGACAGAAAAAAATGATTTAAATTTTGTATTAAACAGTCTCTGCCATTCCAAATATACTCTTTACAGATTTCCTGAAATTTCATATTTATGTAATCAATTTTAATAATTATATAAAACTTCTAAAAGAATCTTCATTTTACTGAATATAGGTCTCCTGTATTACTTGTTTTCTGATTTCCTGGGAGATGGTGGAGTAACATGTCCTAAACAGATGTTATTTATCACCCATTTGACTTCCCAGATGAGCAGTCAGTCCCTCTCACCCTTTTCTGGATGCCAGAGTACTGATTTCATTGAATTATAAAATGGAAACTCCCTTGTCTTCTATTTAACTGAGGAAGTACCAGCAGGCGTATGTTACAGGGAAGAGGTTTAATCCCATCTGTTTTTGGCATATCGAATACGCCATGGGTAGCTTGCCAGGCTCTACCATGCTAGCAGGATACTCTTGGTAGTCTCCATCTCTGAGAGGGACGGAGAAATCTGACTGACTTTGTACTGAATACAATTATAATTTTATACTTGATTTAATTCAATATGATCTTCACCATCCTATCTATTTCTTGACATGTTTTAAATTTAAATCCTGCTTTTAGGCTATGGATTGCTCTACTTATTGATTGAAAAAGCAATCTTTAATAAGTCACTTAAATGTTTGGTGACTATATAGGGCACTCATTTTTCATACCATGATAGCATGAATATTAAGTTTTGAAATGCTCTACTTTGCATTTGGTCTGGTCAAAAAGTACAGATGAAATTGATAGTTCATTAAATTTCTATGCAAGCCAGATAAGAAAAGGAAAAATGCAAACAACTCCCTCCTAGAACTTCATAAGATAAAAGGGCATGTCAAAAGTTATGTAAATTATGAAAAATGACTTAATGACTTACCTAGAGTGAGGAGAATGTGGAGAGTGATTCCTTCTCTGTCACCACTCATCAACAAATATTTGAATGCCACTAAATGCCATATACTTCTTAAGGTCAATTTTTATATGAGAGAACAAAGGATTTCTGCTCCTATTATCCTTCCTTAAATTCATCAACAGGGGGTATAGGTAAACGTGAAGACAAAATAAAATAGACATGATAGATAAATTAGTATTATTATGCATATTTGAGCAAAAAGTAAATACTGGTTAGAGAGTTCCATGAATGACAAAGTAGTGAATGATTTTGAAATTTTAAACAGGGGTATTTGATAGAAGACTTAAAGAAATCCAGAAAATTAGCTTTGGCACTTCTGTGGAATAAACTTCTGGGATGAACTAATATCTAAAATAAGTCCAAGGCTATAATTCTTCTGGAATGTCTATATTTCATCATATATCTTGAGCAGAAAAGGAGGAGATCTGAAAGAACAAAACAAACAAATAGCAGCCCCCACCCCCCTAAACCAGGGAGTCAGATTATGAGAAGTCTCTAAGGGGTATTTTATGAACTCTGGTTTTCAATTTTGGCAGAACAGGAAGCTCCAGCCATTTGATCAGAGTAGGAGCTGATGTAATTTTGTCTTTTTAGTTTGCTTTTGAGTATCCTGTTGCAAATTGACCATTGGTGGTTGTAGCAAGTATGAAAGAGATATCTTTTTATGAACATTTGCAATAACTCATAGGAAAGATTATTTTTTTACCCATAAGGTAATAATTCAGATAGTTAAAAAGTGGTCAGATTCTAGGCATTTATTTTGACAGGTAAAGCAATATTGACAAGTAGATTAAATGGAGACTAGAGAAGGAATCAAAGATGTCTCTATAGGTTTTATCCTGCATTTGTTATTTATCATTTAGAATAAGCTTTGGAGAAATACAGATAAAACTAATTTCTCTATTCAAGTTAGTTCATGCTGTGTAACAAACCATCCCTTATCATAAACCCTAAATATAGAAAGGATCACGATATATAATGGTGACAATCTTGATGTGACAAAATTATTTTGATATCATATGGGAATAGTCAACTTTGAGTTGTACTCAAAGATCTACTTTAAAGTTGACTAGTGCATATGGTAAAGAAAATTTTTTCTAGTTATCGTATCTCCCAATGAGGATGTACTTGTGAAGTTACCAATTCCAAGAGAACATTTTCCAAGAGATTTCAGCAGAGGCTATTTCACTTTGTTATGATCGAACCTCAAGGATGTTACTACTTTCTCAGAGTCACAAAGCTGCCCATATTTACAGGGAGAACAGATGAACTCCTAACTCCCAATGGCAAGAATAACAAAGTCACATTTTAAGAAGAACATGTAAAATAGGAGCTATTGTTTTAGTTACTTTTCGAATACCTGATTTATCATCTTCATTGCTGTATTTTTTTAAATTTTTTTATTTTATGAGTTAGTTCACGATATTTGATTACATTTAATATTCAAACACCCATCCCACAACCATTATACCTTCCCACCACCAAATTTTGTATGTTTCCATCCCCAGCCCAAATCCCTGTCTCAAAACACAACTGAAATAATAGATTTCATATTGTCTGTTATGAAGAACTGCTGAACATGCTTACAAAAAATATAGATAACAGTGTAAAGATTATTCTATTTTGGCAGGAGCCATTAAGACATTCTATAGGACATCACTAACATGTTAAAGTTTGGGTGATGTGAACTTTGATATATACATCTGAAAATATGTATATATACTGTTATTGTTATTGTCATCCCATTGCTTATCGATTTGGTCTAGTGGGCACCAGTATCATCTTCATTGTGAGATTTGTTGTTAGCTGTTTTGGGCATATTGAATATGCCATGGGTAGCTTGCCAGGCTCTGCCATGGGGACGGGATACTCTCGGTAGCTTGCTGGGTTCTCCAAGGGTGGCAGAAGAATCGAACCCGGTTCGGCCACGAGCAAGGCAAATGCCCTACCCCCTGTGCTATCACTCCAGCCCTTATATATATATATATATATATATATATACATATATATACACACACACATATATTTCTCTCTATATTTGTTGCCTACTATCTGAACCACATCAAATGTGGTGTGGTAATTATGGAGAATGGGTAGGGAGTGTTTTAGGGATATGTCATGAGGTTGCTTTTGTGGCTGTGCAGTCCAGGAATATGTTCACTCATATGTGAGGCTCGGCCCCAGGAGCTGGGTCCATTGGGGCAGGGAAGGCTCTCACCAGCACCCTTCTGGGGCACCCCGTTTGAAACAGCTTTGCGCAGAGTCTGGTGGCATGGTTATGGGGGCCTCATATTATGCTCCCTTCTGGGGGTGGCCAAACACAAGATTCTGCCGTATCTTTTCTGCTCAGCAAATTGCCCAATTTATATTAGTGACTGGAGCGATAGCACAGTGGGTAGGGCGTTTGCCTTGCCTGTGGCTGACCCAGGTTCAATTCCTCCGTCCCTCTCAGAGAGACTGGCAAGCTACTTAGAGTATCCTGCCTGCACGGCAGAGACTGGCAAGCTCCCCATGGCGTATTTGATATGCCAAAAACAGAAACAACAAGTCTTGCAATGGAGATGTTACTGGTGCCTGCTTGAGCAAATCGATGAACAATGGGATGACAATGTTACAGTGCAGGTTAATCTGAAACAATTAAAATGTTTTTCTTCATAACTATCTTTTAACATATTATACAAAATTTCCCTAGGAATTGCTTAGTAAGTTCTTTTAATTTTGGTTTTGCCTTCCTCCTAAGGACTATGCAGTTTATAAGGAATAATTCCATGAAGTTATTCTGGATATTTCACCTAAACAGAAACTTTATTTCTTCCATATGAGCCATTAAACTGCAAAAGGTTTATAGGAAAAATAGTTATCAATATTTCTTTGTTATTCTTCATTAGGATAGTACCACATTTCTTTGAAAAATGTTACATATAACAGAAACTATTATTGTGTTAAACAGCATAATTTTCCGGAAACCGATTGACTAGTTTTATGTGTTTGGCCTTCCTATAAAACTCTGGACTAGACACTAATGTCTAGCTATTACAGTAACAAAAATGATACACATATTGATTTGTAAAGTGCTTTTCTTGTGCAAAGTTCAAAGTCTTTATTTAAAATTTTTCAAAGAAATAAATTAAAGACCTTATTTTCCTGGAACAGTAACTAATCTAATTAAAAATTATATCCCAAAACTCTTTAGAGTGTACTGTTTAAAATTCTATGATGTATTGTTTTCCTGGGCTGGAGCGATAGCACAGTGGGTAGGGCATTTGCCTTGCACGCAGTCGACCTGGTTTTGATTCCTCCATCCCTCTCAGAGAGCCCACCAAGCTACCAAGAGTATCTCACCTGCACTATAGAGCCTTGCAAGCTACCCGTGGAGTATTCAATATGCCAAAAACAGTAACAACAAGTCTCACAATGGAGACATTATTGGTGCCCACTCGAGCAAATTGATGAGCAACGGGATGACATTGATACAGTGATACAGTGATTGTTTTTCTATAGCTGCGTCTATATACTTGGGGAGACTCTCAGTGTACCATAACAGGATAAAAATCCAATATTCCTATTTCTGAAATATTTAGAATATAGGCTATGACATTTACTGAATACAAGGAAACATTATACTTTGTGATTTACAAACAAAGCCATGAGTCTCAGAATGGTTTTCACTTGCTTATGTTTATCTGGTGCTGTGGTTCATGCTATTTTCACTGTGAAGAAGCTATTTCCCAAATTGCATTTAGAACTTCCTAATAATTCTACTCATATTTCTTTTGATAGAAACTAGTCTTATGTTGTTCTGATAATTAGTTATTTTGATAATTTGTCAACAACTTAAATCAAGGCCTCTAATACTTGCTAGGAAGATTTTGGCAATTAGATTTACAAAGAGAACTTTTTATCAATATTCTTAGAATAAGCTTTGAGCTATTTTCCTGAGATAATTAATTTATTTCATTTTTCATTTTAGTACTGCAGCTGGGGTGCCTAGAGATCAGTGTGCTCCTGGCTCTGTGCTTCAGAGATCACATGGGACTAGAGTTTGGAGGGGCCACTCCCACACCAGCACACAACATGTACTCAGCTTATTATGGTGCTTTCTCTCCAGATCAGCCACTGAATTTCATTGCTGAATTTAAATTTCTATTTTTTTCTTTTTGGGTCACACCCAGTTATGCGCAGGGATTACTCCTGGTTCTGTATTCGGGAATCATTCCTGGTGGTGCTCAGGGCACCATATGGGGTGCTGGGAATTGAACCCAGGTTGGCAGTGTGCAAGGCAAATGCCCTACCCACTGTGCTACCCCTGAATTTAAATTTATTAGCGTTTACATAACATGCTTTTTGATAATAAGACATTTAAAAAGCTAAATTTTAAATCAAGCTAAAGCTCAAAATATAAAGTGAAATATCTTTTCCATGATTATTTTCATAAGACAAAATACAATGCCAGACCAGAATGCTTCCATACATTGGTTAAGAAACAGTCTTATTTTCTTACTTTACCATAGTGAATATTGAGAATCTGCTTATTAGCTCAGATTCTCCTAGAAATATAGTGCTTAGTTGTCCTTTCAGTCATTTTAAGAGGAGTATTGCCAGTCAACTTGAGATTCTCTGATTACATTTATGTCCATAGGTCAGATTTGCCAGTAAGACTCAGCCTAGGGCCTTCTGCATTAATCCTGGACTTTCCCAACCAGGGTTCCAACTATCAATATCACTGTGGACCTTCTTGCCAGTCTGATCTGCAAAGCTTCCCAGATATTAGTCTATCCTGGCTGATGTATCATCAAGTTTCTCTGTCCCTGCCAGCTTTCAGAAGCCCTGCCTTTGTCTGAGATACTCTTGAGACCCAATCATCTGTAATAGTTTCTTAGATGGCAAAACCACAAAGGAATAGACCAACAAAGATCAATTTTATGAAACTTTTTTGTTTTTGTTTTATAGGGCCACACATGGCAGTGCTCCAGAGTTAATCTTGACTCTATACTCCGAAATCACACCTGGCGGTGCTCAGAGGACCATACGGGATGCTGGAGATCAAACCTGCATCGACTGCATGGAAGGCGAGTGCCTTACCCACTGTCCTCTCTCTGGCCCAAATTTTATTTAACTTTAAATCTCAGCCTATAGAATCTTTCTACAAGTGCCCAATAAGCACGTTGGAAAATGTGCTTTAAATTTTAATTCACCTTTGTGAACTAAAAAAAAAAACACAATAACGACAACAACAAACCCCCAATATTTAGAGCCATCAATTTAACAATTCTGTGTTTTGGTTGGTAGGCCAGGGATTAAGATGCCTGTCTTTCAGGGGTCAGATTCAGGCACCAGCGTTGCCAAGGTGGCCTAGGTATTCCCTAGGACCATGGGGTCCAAGAAGCATTGCAGCCTCCATAGGTCAGAAATTGAATCTTCCATGACATTGTTGGCTGAGAAGCACTGAAAACTGCCCTCTGCATTACTACCTCTTCCCCTCTTTGAAAGGAAAGACTTCTAAAGAACGTTTTTTAAAATTTGAAAATCTAGCAAAGTACAAATAATGTATAGTTGACCTTTATATCCAAACAGTATTTGTGAAGTGATTATTACTTGCCATACTTTCTCAGAGGGAGAAGTTGAGACCAAGTTTTTGTTCAGAAAAAAAAAAAATCACTGATTGTTTCTTTTTTCTAGTAGGATTATTATGATATCAACTCAGACCTATTATCTCTAGAATAACATTGTAAAAACAGCTCTGGCAAGACAAAAACACTGCTTGCCACAGTGTCAGAGCTAGGGAGTGCGCACAATGTGCTGAAATATGCTTTTGTTTTGCTGTTTCGCTCAATGTCTCAAAACATTTGTTGCTTTCTTAAAACCAAGAGCAGTTTGGTGAATTGAAGGTGAGATAGTGAACCAGATGAAACCACAGCAGCTGTCTGCACTCTAAAGACTGAATGGGTCTCCCCACCATGCAGGACCTGTGGAAACACCAGGACATGAAGCATACTACAAAGGTAAAGGAATTAAGCAGCAAGGAATGAGTACAACTAACATTCTCTAAGCAACTATTTGACTTTGAAACAATGCCTTTCTCTTAGTCTAATTTTTTTTCTAAAGAATAATATCAGTTAAGAAGTCTATCTACAGATAATCTTTCTACAATCCGAATTCTAACATTGCATGTGTTAATTCCTCTTACCCCTTCCTTGTTGGATATTCCTCTGAAATCTCAGGAACCTTCTTCTGGTTCCTTAAACAAATCAAGCTATTCCTTCCTCTGGAGTTTTGTGCTGTTTTTCCTGCTTCTAAGCTATTATAAGCTACAATTCAAGTCTGATTGGAGAAATCTACTTGATTTATGGCCTACATAATCCTGTCTCCTTTCATAGTTCCCTCCTCCCTATGTCTTATTTTTAATTACTATTTGGTATATTAAATATACATAAATTTGTTTATATTCTACCTCTCCATATCATATCATCATCATTATCATCTCGTTGATCGTTGAATTTCTCAAGCGGTCTCAGTAACGTTTCCATTTGTCCTAGCCCTGAGATTGTAGAAGCCTATCTTTACTCATCCTTCCCAATGATGCCGCATTGGAGGCTCTTTCAGGGTCAAGGGAATGAGACCCATCATTATTACTGTTTTTGGCATATGAATACACCATGGTGAGTTTGCGAGGCTCTCCCATGTTGGCAGGAAACTCTCAGTAGCTTGCCAGATTCTCTGAGAGGGAGAACTTGGCTATAAGATGTCACTTCCGGGAGCTTGGTTTTAAGTCTCTGGATTTCGGCTGTTGGTGGGATTACAGGGCGTAAGGGGCACTCCCTGGGTGTGACCGCCGTGATACTGGAAAATGGGGAATCTGGGTGGAAGAGGCTCAATCCCGATCTGTGGAAGTCGATGTGGAGGTCTCGTTCTGTTCAGCAGGGAGAACCCTTCGTGGGGCTGAGAAGGGGACTCAGCTGAATGAACAGACGCAGAGCCCGGAGGAGGGAGAAAAGGTGTTTATTCTATGGCAGTTACAGTATTTATACCTCCCTGCTGGGAGGAGGTGGTATAGTATGCACGCCCCAGGACCCCCAATAGAAATGCAGGGTGTGGCATGGGCTTTAGCTAGTAAGAAACAAATGCTGATAGGATAAGATCAGTAAGATTAGGAGTGGCAACCTTTGCTCGTGTGGCATGGGGTTAGCTAGTGATGAACAAATAGTGACAGGATAAGATCAGTAAGGTAAAATGACTCCCTACACCGATCCAAGCAGCCTTGGAGGTCTCAGCTCAGGATCCCACACACCTGGGTTCCTCTGCCGGTACCTTCATGTGTGAGGCTCGTTCAAACGTGTGGAGAGGGGCCTTGAGCATGGCTGTGGCTAGGCTCCGGAGGTCTTCGGCCATCGGGAGCTCTGCTTGGGGCAGGGAGGGAAGCTGGAGCCCACCCGCTCTGAGGAGCCCTAGGGAAGATACCAGGCATGCGGGCCAGAGATTCACGTCTCCATATAAGAATTTAAATTCCATAAAAACAGATTTTTTGTTTTGTTTAATATTATAATCTAGCATCTTTGTTGAAAAATTTGTTTTGAATATGTTGCCTAATTGTATTAGACATTTTATTTTGTTGTGCAAAACTCCCAGTGAAGAATAGGGTGGACTATTTAAGGAAATAAAAGGTGATTTTCTATTTAAGACTGGCTCAGAGTAGAGAAAATTGAATCTCTCCAAGAGTATGATATATGAGCAAGTTCAAGATTTTGAGAGACACAAGAAGTTTTAGCTAGAAGTAACTATGAATATGTAAGCTTTTCACCCCGCTCACTGAAATCTTTGAATTCATAAAAAGCCATAACACAGGGAAAGGAACTCAATCTAGTTTTATTTAAACTCAACAAAATAAGGTGACCTGAATTAGCATCTTGTTATAGTTAATGGTAATACTTTTCATTTCATATCTTGTAGTTTGTATGGGCCAGTGGGATCTTATCTAGGACATAATAAGTTCTAGTTTCATACATCTGGCTCATTCAGCTTATTATATTGGCTGGGCTTTTATAGTTATCTGCCGATCTCACTTCCAGAAAACAAGAAAATATCGAAGACTGTGATATACTAATTTCAATTATTCAGTACTTTTTCTTAGAAGACATTAATCATTCTGTGAAAAATTGCTTATTCTGACTCTCCATCTGTGATATGACCTTCTTATATATGCAGAACACTGTGAAGGTCTGAGCCCTTTTAGCTAATGGGACTAGTGTACTTTCTCTTATTTCACCTACACATGTTATATCTATGACCCAAGCTCTTCAGGGATAAAAATCTCACTGCTAAGACATTTAGAAAGATAAATTAATTCCAACCTCCAAAGGGTTTATCTTAAATTTCTGGTGATAATTCATGAGCAATTATCTAGTCATCTGAGGCATCATAAAATGAAATTTTGATTTCTCTGGAAGGATAAATTATTTTTTGAAGAATTTTCTAAATCTACTTTCTAGTCTTTTAAAATACTCTGCACATTAATGAAAATAAGACCTAAAATTATTATGGTTTAATATGAAATGTTTTACTTCTCTCTTGATTCCCATCAAAGTTTAAAGCTCTTTAATCATAGTATTCTTAAAAGACTATGATAAACAATTGTAAATAAATACTACATAAATCTAGAGATTTATCATACATAGTTAGCACTGTGAGTACAAATGGTAAAAATGTGGAACTTGAGATATCACTAAAGATAGAGGTATAAGTAGAGATATAAATCAGAGATGTAAGTGATCACATAATACTCAAAACCAGGTTAATTATAAAGTGGTAAAGAATTTGTCCTCATTTAATAACATAAGTGGAAATTGTAAGGTTCTTTTCTATTCAGTTTTGATACTTTTCTACAGGTTGCAACCGTTTTTTTCACAAACTTTTCCATCATGTTCATTGACTTTAGAATAATAATAAAGAGAGAAAGGAGCATCTGGAGAAATAGTACTAGAGTGAAGGCATGCAACACACAGGCAGCTGATTCTGATTTAATTCTGGCACTGCAGAGGTTTTCCCTGGAACCCCCGGGAGTGACTGCAGCACATATAGTGAGAAATAGCCCCCAAGTATTGCCAGATGTGGCTCAAATCCCTCCACCTCCAAAAATATTAAAAAGAGAAAAATCAAAATATCAAACTGATGTGATAGATTTGATCAGATATCTGTGAAAATACAAAAAATAAGACTGAGCATTGAAACCTTCATAAAATTTTCATTAAAAACTCTTTTGAGGGACTGGAGCAATAGCACAGTGGAGGACATTTGCCTTTCATACGGCTGACTCAGGTTCGATTCCCATCATCCCATATGGTCCCCTGAGCATCGCCAGGGGTAATTCCCGAGTGCAGAGCCAGGAGTAACCCCTGTGCATCGCTGGATGTGATGCAAAAAAAAAATTAGACAAAAACTCCTTTTAAAAGGAGATCACTCACCAAGCAGGTGTATGAATATGACTTCCATACACTAGTCTCTGAGTTCAATCTCTTGCTCAAAGTAGTTTCCTTCCAAATACCACTGGATATAGTGCTAGAGGCCCTTAGGTATCTCTGGGTCAGAACATTGTACTACACCAAGTTTTACCTGGAGTGAAATTCCCAGGTTTCATAAGCACCACTTGGGGTAACTAACATCAACATCAATAGTGTTATAAAACATCCATATAAGACATATATACATATATATGCATGCATAGTGTATATATATAACTTACCGAGCACATTAAATATTCTTTATTATCATTTTATAAGTGTGTTTTACATGGTTTATGTTTATATTTATAAACTAAATTCTAAAGAAAAAGATCCCTTTTTCTTACTCCATGCAAGTGTCTAGGAGACAATGTACTCTGCAAAGTGAGCCCAGATGTAGGTTGTCATTAAAGCTAAACAACCTGTTTCATTTAATGACCAATTTTATTTTATAATAAACATATAAAGATTTTTATCTCTAAATATTTTTATAATTTCTTATTTTTATTGATTTATAAACAAGCTTCGCAGTCACGCGACATCTTATAGCCTAGTTCTTCCTTTTGGAGAACCTGGCAAACTACTCAGAGTTTCCTGCCTGTATGGGAGAACCTGGCAAGCTCCCTGTGGCATATTCATATGCCAAAACCTGTAATAATGATGGGTCTCATTTCCTTGACCCTGAAAGAGCCTCCAATGTGGCACTGTTGGGAAGGATAAGTAAAATAAAATCTCAGGGCTAGGATGAATGGAGATGTTACTGAGATAGTTTGAGAAAATTGATGATCAACAGGATGATGATGATGAAAATGATCATGATGATACTGTTTAAGGATTGTAAGCACTGGCTTATATTATTATGGGATTTCAGGAGTTTAGTTTCACATCACATCTCATATTTTATGTAATACTTACTACTCACACCACAACTCTTTCATTCTACTGCCCAAAAAACCACCATGCTCATTTTCTTTACTTTCACTCTCCTTCCTCTCTGACTACTCCACAGATTTTATGAAATCCATGGGTTTGTTATTTTTATTAATTTGTTTGCTTTCATTTTTCATGTTCGACACACAAGTGACAGACCATCTTATAATGTCTTCACTTCCTTACTTACTTCACTTAGCAAATCACCTTAAGCTCAAACAATTGTTTCTCAAAAGCATGCTGTCCTTTTTTTATGACAGAGTAGTTTTCCACTGAGTATATATTTTATATCTTGTTTTATCCAGTCATGTGTTGATGGGCATTTAGATTGATTAATATTTTGGCTCTATACAATAAATAATTGTCCTAAACACAATTAGTAAATATGTAAATATTCTTTTGAATTGTTGTTTTCATATCCTTTGGATGAATGCTTGAAATTATATTTTTAGATAATATAGCATGCCTACTTTCATTATTTTTAAAGGAATTGACATATTATTTCCTATAGAGGACATACTAATTTACATTTAATCAAGCATAAACTAGCATTTATAAGTAAATTATTCTTTCCTTATCATTTTGTCATTCCCTTTAGACACACTAGCAGGGTCATTTCAGAAAATGAGCAAGCAAACAGAACACAAAACTAAACAGAGATCTATACCAATGCCCTTTGACTATTAGTCACTGAGTTATTTGTGTCCCAGCAAATTACCCCTGTAAAGCAAACAGGACATCTGAAAGAAAAATGGAGCTCTGCGGTGGTCTCTTCTGAGGGTCTTCTGTGTATTACCCACTGCTAAACTAGGGATGAAAGCCCGTTTACAGAGAACTGATATCTCTAACTCTAGTTGTAATGATCTCTCCAACTTGGGGACCTGCCTGAATATTGAGTTATCACTTTGAAGGTTCACATATTTTTTTTCTTAGTCCAGTGTGATTTTAGCAAACAATCCCCATGTCTCTTCTGAAATACGCTTAATAGTAGACTTTGAAGACAGACAGGCCTGCTCTTTGTTTCATTGCCTGCTTAAATTCATTAGCGAATAGGTACAGTGAAACACACCCTACTGTTGCATTGCTCAGCCCTAATCTTGAAGCATTCTTAGTCTTAGATTTTGGTCTATCACAGTTTTAAATCCACCTTAGTCTAGTGACCTTGCTCAATTATCAGTGTGTAAATATAAAGCCTCTGACTTTTGCCAACTTTTCATAAAGATACTTTTGAATCTGTGTCAAAAAGCAGACGTAACAATTTAATAAATCAGACATTCCCTGAAAATTTCTTCTAAATTACTCACTTTAGAAATGTTGTCTACTAGGTACAATTATATACAACTTTAAATTAATGGTTTAATATAGAGAAGTTATCAGAAAAATGAACTACTTTCAAAACTTGTAGTATTTTTTTTTTTAAAAAAAGCATGCCTCTTTGTACAAGTCATGGGAAGTAATAGTCATTAGTGAGCTTCCTAATAGCTTTCTATGAAAGAAAGTAAGTAGTTTCTATATACAGCAGTGGTTCTCATGCATGAATCAAATAAATTCACAAACTTGCCAGCTTATTAAAATGAACTTCCTAAAGGTAGTTAACAGGAGCCTAACAATCATCAAACGTAAATTATTCAATAGTGGTGCTAGTTCTTTCTACAGAAAGTTTATCTGTGTTTCAGATAAACTAGCCCCAAAATACACAAAAGTCACAGTGAAAAATCACAATTCAGTAGCTAAGATTCAATATGATTTCATTTAAATTCCTCTCAAAAAGACTGATAAAATGAACAAGGTTCTAATCTAAGAAAATTTCTTTCTGATTCCTTAATATACCACAAGATATTGTGATTTCACTTTGGTGTTGGATTTTTTTCTCCTAAATTGGTCTAGTCGGATTGTCAAAATTCTGTTTGCTAAACTCAGAACAAAAACCACTTACAGAATAAGCCAAAAAAAAAAAAAGAAAGAAATACTCATTTATACTCACTCATTTCAGGTGAGTATAAATGTATAACCAGGAAACTCTTAGGAGAGCTAAGATAAGTTAATACTACTAAGGAATACATCATAGACATTCTTTTTGGTAGAATCGAAGGAAGCTCATAGGAGAGAGAGATTAACATAGCATATTTGATTTTGTGGTAATCCACACAGATAGAAGTTCCAAAGAATATGGAGCAATTCTTCTACTCTCATGTTGTGCTGTGACATGATTGGGCCACAGGCACAGGCCATTCTGACTGGGCTTGAGGCTGGGGTACGCATGGTGGCTGAATAGGTGATTTTGATATGCAATGAAGGTGTGTGCAGTCTAGGATTCTCAGCTTGTGTTTGATGCTTAGAGCCAGGGGCATTCCATGTTTGGTTCCACAGTGTTCAGGACCACACTTGGTAATGCTGGCAAGAGCCATGAGAGTAAATAACTTGCACATACTTGGCATCTGCTATTCCTCGTGCTGTGCACAGCACCCCAACACTTCTCAGTCTGTGATTTTTATTTGGCCTACAGTGGTAATGCTGACTTTGTAAGAGGGGAGTACAGTAAATTAAAAGGATGAATTAACAAAAAGATTTTTCTGATTCTATGTCAGTTGTTCACGAAGAAAGAGAATGTGGTTTTATGAACGATTTATGACCTTAAAGCCGAAATATTAATTCATGCGAATAACCATTTCAACAGTTACATTGCCCTTTTTAATACCTTTGTTATACTCAGTTATAACTGAGACCCTTGACTAATATCCAGAAACCATAACTATATTACCTTACAAGAAAAACAAACTAATATGGGCTGGATAGTATAGTAGGTAGGACCTTGCACCTGGACAACCCAGGTTCAATCCCTGGCAACTCATCTTGTCCCCTGAGCCCAAGAATAATCCCTGAATACAGAGCCAGGATTAATCCCTGAGCACTGCTGTGTGTGACCCCCCCTAAAAAAAAAACAACAACAAAATAAAAACAAAACAAAAAACACAGACTAGCAGATGTGATTATCTGAAGAACAAGTGTTTCTGCTCCTTTCGGGCTTGCCGCTTTAGATTCTGTTATCCTGCAGCAACTTTAATATTCACGACAAGGTACATGCACATCTGATCTTGTTACCAATCCTCCTGGAACCTTCCTTAGCGGCGTGCCATAACTCACAAAATTCATTGTGAACTCCAGATGCCTAAAAGGCACTATGTGATCTGGCCCCTCAAGCTCCCTCCCAGACTTTTTTCTAACGCTGCTGCTCTTCCTCTTTCATCCAACCACGTGGGTTTTCTTAATATTCCATGCTGGCCACAAATCCATCATCTTTAGGAACTTTGAAATTGTGGTTCAATTTGCACGGAACACCTGTCACTTGAGTACCCAGAGCTGTTTCTTCTCCACCAGGGGCACCGCTGTCCCTAATATATCTTTCCTTTCTTTGTTTCATGCTTGTCCACCCTAACTTCACCTTTCTTTGCAGCACTAATTGCTCAGTCTTCATATTGTATATTAATTGCTTTTTTGATTACCATCTGTGTTTTCCACTGGGAGAGAAAAAAAAGCTAATGTTTTATTCATTGTTGTTCCTCTTGTACCTCAAACAAGGTCTAGTCTATCATATATTAGGTACTTGGTTAATATTTGTAATAATGAATAGTAAATAAGCTACTGTTTATTTTTTATTTATTAATTTATTCATTTAACGCACCAGTTAATGAATTCAAATTTTAGCAAGAGAACAAACACTGCTGTGTTTTACATGCATTGCTGCTATGTTGGCCCACAGCCAATGCCTGAATCGAGGCTATCTTTCAAGGGTTTGTTTCCCTCCTTTAAGGTTTTGACATAATGTTTGAACTAATAATAACTTTATTTTTTTAAAAAATGGAGCTACAAGTCAAAATAACTTTGTTTATATTCATTATCTAACTTTCAATCAGTTAAAGGTGCCAACAAAATTTCTTACTATAGTAAGCCTATTTAATATTATCACTTTGCATTGCTATTTTATCCTTGTGATGAGAGCTTTTGGATCTATTTTCGTTAGCATATTTAGAAATATGTAATATAGCATTCTGATCAATAGTCCCCATGATATCCTTAGATCCTCATTACTTAATTATTTCTGAACTGAAAGTGTATGTCTTCTGATCCTTTTACCCATTTTGCCTCTTCCTTTCCCTAGCAAACACCAAAGTGTTTTCTGTACCTATAAGCTTTGTCTGTTTTTTTTTTTAATTTTATTGAATCACTGTGAGATAGTTATAAGCTTTCATGTTTGGGTTACAATCTCACAGTGATCAAACACCCATCCCTCCACCAATGCACATTCCCCACCACCAATATCCCAGGTATACCGCCCCTTTCCCACCCTCCCCCTGCCTCCATGGCAGAAAATATTCCTCATACTCTCTATTTTGGGGCATTATGGCTTTCAACACAGACACTGAGCAGTCATCATGTTTGATCCATTATTTACTTTCGGCACGTATCTCTCATCCCAACTGATTCCTCCAGCCATCATTTTCTTAGTGATCCCTTCTCTATTCCATCTGCTTTCTCCCCTCCACTCATGAGGCAGGCTTCCAGCTATGGGGAAATACTCCTGGCCCTTGTATCTACTGTCCTTGGGTGTCAGCCTCATGTGATGTTATTCTATACTCCACAAATGAGTGCAGTCCTTCTATGTCTGTCCCTCTCTTTCTGACTCATTTCACTTAGCATGTTACTCTCTGTGTCTATCCATTTATAAGCAAATTTTAGGATCTAACAGCATCTCCTAACAGCTGCATAGTATTCCATTGTATAGATGTACCAAGTTTCTTTAACCAGTCATCTGCTTTGTCTGTTTTTTAGATTCCGTATATAAGTAAAATCATACTGTTAAGTCTTTTTATTTCTAGCTAAATTTTAGTTAACCTAATGCCATCAAAGTCCATCCAGGGGCTGGAGAGCTACCCGCAAACAGCGGGTAGGGCGTTTGCCTTGCACACGGCCGACCCGGGTTCAAATCCCAGCATCCCATATGGTCCCTTGAGCGCCGCCAGGGGTAATTCCTGAGTGCAGAGCCAGGAGTAACCCCTGTGCATCGCCAGGTGTGACCCAAAAAGAAAAAAAAAAAAGTCCATCCATCCTGTTGCAATTGGCAAGATTACATTATTTATAGTTATAAATATGCACCTATAAAATAATTTTATACATAAAATTTGCCATACATATAATGTATTTGTATATGCATTGATGAGCACTAAAAATTCATGATCAAAAGCTTTGTCAAGAAGCTTTATCATTTTTTTAAGAAAGGTGCCTGCAATAGCAGCATGCTGAAATGGAGAGAGGGTGGCGAGAGGGAAACTGGGGACAATAGTGATGGGAATGTACACTGGGAAAGGGACAGGGGTTGGAACACCATGTGACTGAAACCCAATTATGAACAATGTTGTAACGTGCATCTCCTGGTGATTTAATTGTTTTAAAAAAGGAAGCTTTATTATTTTTGTTTTACTCTATGAATTTCTTGGTTTTATGTCTTACATCCAGATATTTAATTTGATTTTTTATATGTCGTGAGATATTACCATAGTTTTCTTGTATCTTTTTCCTCTTTACACATTCTTGGGTAACTTTTTCCACAAGTGTGTTAACCATATAAGTGTGTGCTTATATATGGCTCTAAATCTTTTCAAAAATAAGAAAGGATTTCTGGAGAGATAGTACAACAGTCTCAGAGCATGCTTGGTCTCTGCCTGATTTTTATGATAGAGACTCAGGTTCAATCCCTGACGCTGCATGACACTCCAAGTTCCACTGGGAGCACAGAGGGGGAATAACCTCCACACCTACCAAATATGGCCCACCCTTCCCACAAGAAAACAAATCAAAAAGATGCTATTCATTCCTTCGTGAAAGGTGCTACTTCTGGGGGCTGGAGTGATAGTACAGCGAGTAGGGTTTTTGCCTTGTACGAGGCTGACCTGGATTCAATCCCCAGCACCCCATATAGTCCCCCGAGCACTTCCAGAAGTAATTCCTGAGTGCATAAGCCAGGAGTAACCCCTGTGCATCACTGGTTGTGACCCAAAAACCAAAACAACACAAAAAAGATGCTGCTTCTCCTCAAAAGGTTATAACCAATCCTTTTATCTCAAAAATGTATTTATATGAGGATAAATACTTAAGGACTTTCCTGAGTCTGGATTATTTGACTTTATGACTGAGGCTATATTTTATCAATACATTTTTCCTTTTCACCAGCTTTCTTTCAGAATAAAAGGAAGGAAAGGTGAGATTAGTATAACCCTCTTTGTACACTTCTTGGTTTCTTCCTATCTCCATTGAATGAATGCTTTCCTCAAGAAAATGTTTATTATCTCTTTAAATAAGATTCTGGTAGATGGCAATCAATATGCAGAAACATATAGAGGTCTGTATAAACCATTAAGGTTATAGATCTGTAAATAAACCCAATTTGTGAGACTAAAGAAACACCTAGGATTTTTTAGAGTTAAACTTCTTCCCCCTACCTATTTTGGGGGTACTCACAGGCAGTGCTCAGAAAACCCAGGAGCCATTCCCAACAGTACTCGTCCAGCCAAGCTGCACAGGTCAATGTTAGGCCCCCAAGTGCACTGCTGCTCAGATGCTGTGGTGCCAGAGACAGTGCAGTTATACCCAGCCGCACTGGACAGGGAGCATGTGGTTCTCAGGGTCTACTCATGTTCCCTGAAAACTGTGCTATTTCCTCAACCCCCTCAGGGTGATTTTTCTTGATTTAGAATTCTCCAGGGCACATAGGGTCTTCCCAGAAATATTGGACAGATCCTTATCTAAATAGACAACTAAATCAATAATAAAAAAGACTTAGAAATGGTTTTCTAATTAAATAATTAAAATTATTTTTAATTTTTCAAAATTGATATTTTTCTAACTTTCAAAGATATTTTGCAGATCATTTTACACTCTGATAATTTTAATTTACTTTCAGTCTTAGGCAGAGACCTCTTTCTCTCTCTCTATATATATATCTATAGATCTCTCTCTCTCTCTTTATATATATATATATATATGTACTTTCCTTACCCCGCCTAATCTTTTGCTATATATTCCTGTTCTCAGATGCTCCTTAAGTTGCTTCTAAGAATTCATAAGTGGTACTCAAAGACATTGTAATACTCAGTTATTCTTAGGAGTTTGTCCTAAATCAAAAGAAGTGCGTCCAGCTCCTATGTTCTCAGGCTTCTAAGGAATTAAGGAATAGTAGCCGAAAGGACTCTCAGTGTCCCTTTCCCTCTCTTGATTCTTAAAGTTTTGTGACCTTCTGACACTGTGTGAGACCATAAATATTTCTCATTTAAGCTAAGAATTCTTTTATTCTTTTCTGTTTTTTTCACGATCTCACCATTCTACAAGGAAGTGATCATCGGCATAGAGAGAGGTTTGGCAGGGCAATACCGTTTCACTGAAACTCTTCAGTGCCACCCTTGAGACCATCATGCAATGACTGGAATGGAAAGAAATGGGAGTGAAGATAGATGGTTGGCAACTACACCACCTCCGCTTCGCTGATGACATTGTTCTCATAACACCAAACATTAGCCAAACGGCACAAATGCTGGCTGACTTTGATTGTGAGTGATTGTGAAAAGTTTGGACTGCAGCTGAATCTCACGAAGACAATGTTCATGAGAAAAGGACCAATTCCTGACATTCCATTTGCTCTCAATGGAATGAACATCTCCAAATGCAGCAGTTATGTGTACCTAGGTTGAGAACTCAACATGACGAACAACCTGGCACCTGAGCTGCGCAGGAGGAAGAGAGCAGTGTGGAACGCCTTCAAGAGCATCGAAGAAGTTGTTAAGAGGACAAAGAATCTCTGACTCCGGGCACACCTTTTCGACTCCACCATTCTTCCTGCACTAACACGTGCCTCAGAGACCTGCGCCTTACGTAAACAGGATGAGAACACTATTCAGGTATCTCAAAGAGGAATGGAAAGAGCTATGCTTGGAATACCATGTTTCACTCAAGTGAGAGAAGGAATCTGGAGTTCGGATCTCAGTAGATGATCAAGGATCAGAGAAGCTGCCTTGTTTGCCTAAGTGTCAAAAATCAGATGGGCCAGACATGTAATTTGATTTAGAGACTACTGCTTTACTAGAGCTGTTATCGACTGGATTCCACAGCACGTGAATAGAATGCGTGGCCACCCACCTACAAGATGGTCAGACTTCTTCATCAAGACCCTGAATGAATAGTTTGAGGATCTTTGTGTTCCTGGAGTGAGTAGAAGCCACTGGGCTACACAAGCTCGAGACAGGGATGAATGGAGACATTACTGGCGGCCGATTTAGCAAATTGATGAGCAATGGGATGACAAGTGATACAGGTGTTTTTTTTTTTTTTTTTGGCCACACTCAGCACTGTGCTTGGGGCTTACTCCTAGCTTTGTGCTCAGAGATAACTCAAGGTAGGACTCAGGTGGTATGCCAGGAATCAAATCTGGGCCATCTGTGTGCAAGGCAAGTGTCCTATGCCATCTCTCCAATTCCACAGCTGTGAAGCTTTGAGCTGATTTGTTATACTGAAACAGATTGTGGATAACTAATAGATGCATGCAAGCTTCCTTTTGAATTATTATTGCATCCAACAATAATGTATCTTTGTCTAATCTATATATTTCTGATGAGACAGTCACTAGACACTGGTAGCTACTTAGCAATCAATATGTGGCTAGAGTGGCCAAATAACTGAATATTTAATTTTTGATTCATTTACATTTAAATGCACATGTGTGACAGTGACTACTATACTACATGATGCTTTATTAGGTATTCTATTTGTGTTTTAGATGATATACTATTTGTTTCTCCATCTAGAGAACTGGAAGATGAAATCTTTGTATGCATGAACTTTTATTTGGTTCTTCTGTGCAGTGAATGAATGAATGGCATTTGCATTTTATTTCTTTGGTTTAATTAACTGTGCAACTTCTCCAGGCTTTCTTTGGTTTTCTTGTATTTAAATTTGAGAAAGAGAGAGAGATTGAAGTGACACAACCATTTTCTTCTACACTTCTTCTAAACTAAATTTTAAAATTATGTTTCCTCTAGAACCTTATTTTAAAGCTCTGTTTTATTGATTATTTTAGTTTTAGCTGCCTGAAGCCTCTAGCAGATGTCCAGATAACTGAACTCACTAACCAGTGATTACTTGAACTCCAGCTTGCTCTCTGGATTAAGCAATAAGCTATCATATCCTATCTGACTATAACTAGTCAACCTCTTGGTTCTAGTTTTCAGTTTACCTTTATTATCATCTTTGAATTTCTGAATGTCGCTGAAATTATGTAACTTTTTCTTTTTATTTCTGTTCACCTGCTCGTAATTTCAATTATTCCTTAGCTTTCTGACTTTCTATTCAAATAGTTCCTTAGCATATGTTACAATAGTCTACTGTGATTCTTTATAAAATGAAATAATTGATTTTGTGTATTATTATGTGATTTTTAAATTTTATTTTAAATTAATATTTACTTGTTGTACATTCAGGAGCATTTTATTATTACCAATTTTGGGGGCCTCCTTACCTCATTTAGTTATATAGCCCCACATGGAATGACAACCAACAGTTTAAGAAGCTATAGGCTCTATCTCAATGATATTCTATCTCTTTTTTTCTTGAAATTTAATTTAATTTTATTAAAGCACCATGGCTTACACAGTAATTAATTTTGTTTTGTTTTGTCTTGGGGCAACACCTGGTAGTGCTCACGGCTTAATCTTGACTCTGTGCTCAGGTTTCTCCTGGAGAGCCTAGGAGGAACTTGTGGGGTGCCTGGAATTGAGCCACATAAAAGACAAGCATCTTAGCCTCGGTTCTATTTCTCTGGCCCATTCTTTCAAATAAATATAGTTTTGTATATTTTTAGAAGTCACGCGCTCATACCACCAGGGCCTAGTAATTCTGTAGACTGGAGTTCTTTTTCTTTATGTCAGTTAATTTTTAGTTTGGGGCCACACTCGTCAGTGTTCAGAGACTACTTTAAGCTCTTATTCTCTTATTCTCTTATGCAGTGTTCAGGAGACCATATTGCACCAGGGATAAAACCAGGGCCTCCCACATACAACGATGTAAGCCCCCTTAAGCTATCTCTTAAGTCCCCTCCATAAAATTTAGCATAAGTAATGATTTTGAAAATGCTAGTTTTCATTTGTGTTTTTTTAAAGGATTTTTGGTCACCACCACTACTGTTCTTTGAAAAAATAATCTCTAACCTGCACACAAGGAAAGCACCATGCTTACTGCACAATGTCTCTAGACTGAAAACTACTGGTTTTCAATTCAGTTATATAGTTTGTGCTAGCTCTTAATTATTGGATAGATGAGATTTTCCTGGCTTGGAATACAGCATCATATGCAATGAATGCAATGCAAAATTTAAGTGATGCCTGTGAAATACTTGCTTACTATGATGCATAGGTGCCTTACCTAGACATACAGCTCTGTATTACTATATATAAACATTGCAATATTACACATCTATTAGACAGTCATTATTAGAGAAATGTTTAGCATGTATTCTATTTCTATTTTAGAATTATGGGTAAAGCTAAAATATGGACTGAGGGGCCGGAGCGATAGCACAGCGGGTAGGGCGTTTGACTTGCATGCAGCCGACCCGGGTTCGATCCCCGGCATCCCATATGGTCCCCCAAGCACGGCCAGGAGTAATTCCTGAGTGCAAAGCCAGGAGTAACCCCTGAGCATCGCTGGGTGTGACCCAAAAAGCAAAAAAAAAATAGAAATAAAAATAAAAAAATAAATAAAATATGGACTGATCTAAAGGGAACATGTATGGAACAAATGGAATCTTATTCTCTCCTTTCTTATTTAGACTGCATTCTGGGAGTCTGGGATTATTGTACTAGAATGTCTTTGATACACAATAAAATACATATTGCTCAGCTAAGATTGTTCTTCTTGTCCTTTAAATAAAAAATCACACCCCCACCTCAGGATCAATTTTAAAAAGCTCACAAATGCAGACAATAAATACAACACAATTTTTATGCCATAGCTTGCTAAAATGCTAAGGAATGCTACACGGACTTTTGATGTAAATACATTTACTTCCCTTTTGAGTATTGAGAATTTTTAATATATTCAAACTTTTAGACTTTTTAAATGTGCACTGTGATTGCTGACCTTCTTTGCTCATTAATGGACACTGGGATAAAAGTTCAAAATGCTATAATTTATGTTTCTTTTAGTCTGAACTATTTCAAACTTAATAATCAACTTTTATAGAGACACACCAGGCAACTATATAAATACTCAAAGACAACATTAATTAAGTCTCAAAGATTTTTATAGATACAAAATACTATGGATTATTTCTGTATTTTACTGATTCACATAATTCTATTCTTTGCTTCTCTTCTTGAGTTAAACCCATGTCGAGGTGGGTAATTTCATTTATGGACTTTGAAAGCTTGTCTAGGTGGTTTTATAATTAGACCTTTCCAGGTAGCCAGAAATTTTGTTTTGCCTTTCCATTTAACAGCTGTCTTCCCAGCTGGGTCTGTTTGTTATAAATGAAAATGGCTCTTTAAATTTACATTCTCTGCATGACCACACTTGGCATCAGATACAGCTTCTGGATGATGCCAAAGATAAGCCCCAAAGGGTTTCAGATTGAAACTGTGGATCACAAAGTGTTAGATGGCGTTATCAGCCATAATTGTATGTTTCCATTAAAACAGAGTGATGTGACCAATGGATTTTGAAAAGTGAATTGCTTCCAGTCTTTGACTGTTTATGTAATGTGATTGAGATGAATTCCCATGATATGTCTGTAGAGCATAATTAGTTGGAAAATATGCAGAAATAGAAGTTGTCACATGTGAGGACACTTGTTGACCTAAATGATGACATTTCTTTTTTTTCAGGCTATAGAAAAAGGGATCACCTATCAAATAATATGTATACATTCTTATATATATACACACATATATACATATACATGTATCTATGTATATGCATTATAAGATATATGTATATCACTGTCACTGTCATCCCATTGCTCATCAATTTGTTCGAGCGGACACCAGTAAGGTCTCTCATTGAGAGACTTATTGTTACTGTTTTTGGCATATCCAATATGCCACTGGTAGCTTGCCATGCTCTGCCGAGCAGGCGCAATACTCTCCGAGAGGGGCGGAGGAATCGAACAGGGGTCGGCCGTGTGAAAAGCCAACTCCCTACCGCTGTGCTATAGCGACCCGGATATGTATATATGATTATATATACATATATGTCCTTTTGTTTGTTTGTTTTGCTTTGTTTTGGGGTCACATCTGGTGATGTTCAGTGATAACTCCCAGATCTGCAGTCAGGAATTATTTCTGGAGGTGCCGGGAATTATATGGGAAGCCAAGGATCTAACAGGGATCGGCCACACGCCAGGTAAGCGACATACCCACTTAACTATCTCTCCATCTCCTTTTCTTATTTCTTACTCTTAGCTAGAATTGTCGTTGTCTTGTACACCACCCTCTTTGCTTTCATAATTGAATTCAATCACCATTTGGCCTTTTCAAGAGACAGGTCTTTTAAGAGTCTCTTGCGATTTACTAGAAATTTAGGAGTTCAGTGTGTACAAATGACAAAATAGAAATTGCTTTGTTTTTTTCTGAGACACCATTTTCTTTTTTTGTGTAATGATAAGGATTGGGTGGAGTAAGCGCTGTAGCACCATTGTCCCGTTATTCACCGATTTGCTTGAGCAGGCACGAATAACGTCTCCATTGTGAGACTAGTTACTGTTTTTGGCACATTGAATACACCACAGGGAACTTGCCAGGCTCTGCTGTGTGGTCAGGATACTCTCGGTAGCTTGCCCGGATCTTCGATAGGGGCAGATGAATCGATCCCGGGTCCACCACCTGTACGGTGAACGCCTTACTGCTATGCTATCACTCCAGCCTGGGTGGGGTAAAGCTTAAAATGATCTATGGAAATATAAACATACTTTAACCTTCCAAAAATTATTTCAAATTTTCTTACCATTTTCATTAGCTTCATCAGTAAAGAAAAATCAGAATCAGTTGTATACAATTAAAAGAGAGTTTTGTCCACCATCTTGGAGAACAGAAAATTAATTTCTTGTATTTGGAACTCTAATACACCCTGAAACCCAGTGATATTATTTTAAAATGTGCTTTTTTGTATTTAAAATTTTTGTATATGTTGTGAATTTCTCTGGAGGCAATGCTTCTTTAATTTTTGATTTTGGGTTTGGAAACTCAAAGCAACTTTTCTCTTTTTTGGTAAGAGTTTTAGTTGAATAAACTGCGATAACACAGCGGTAGGACGTTTGCCTTTCACGTGACCAACCCATGTTCGATTCCTCTGCCCCTCTCGGAGAGCCTGGCAAGCTACTAAGAGTATTCCTCCTGCACAGCAGAGCATGGCAAGCTACCCGTGGTGTATTCAATATGCCAAAATGAGAGACATTACTGGTGGCCCCTCGAACAAATCGATGAGCAACAGGATGACAGTGACAGTGATAGTGAATGAGGGGATGAATGTTGGAACATTGTATTACTGGAACCCGATCATAAACAACTTTGTGACTGTGTATCTCTTGATGATCTAATTTAAAAAAAGTTCAAGCCGAAATGTTTGTCCTTTCATCTCTACATTGCTGTCTGTAATCACAATGTACCATAGAGGAAAAAGTCTCCTATTATTGTTTTTTAATCTATTTAATACTTTTTTTCAATACTCATATTATTTTTTGTGCTTTGACAAAAATTTAAGCATTCATTATACTAACCTAAATAAAGTCAGACACAAATTGATGTATCCTTTCACTGAAATAAATGGGCACTACTTTTGAGCATAAATTCTTGAATTAATATCTAATAATTAACTTACTCACTTTTCTTTGTTATCACAGATATTTTGCAGATGATTAACAGTTTTTAAATATATTATTAGTATTTCCAGTAAAACTTAATGCTTATTTAAAATAGAAACTTCCTAAACACATCAAAGAGATGAAATTTTAGGTCATATGACTAGTTTCTCTAGTTTTATCTTTGAGCACTGAGATCAGATCCTTAGAGACATGAACTCATTTTCACTGTCTTAATCTAGGCAAACAAAATTAGTTTTTAGTTCAACTTTCCATTTCATTTGCATTAATTGATATTCTAGTATGAGGCCCCATTTGAAACTTAACACCCGTGTAATTTAGCTAAGCCCCTCAAAATAACATTATTGATTAAAACACCTTACCAAGATCATTTTTCTATAAGAATATAGCTTCCTTTATATCTGTCACTAAATTTGGCTCTGTTCATATGCAGAGAAATAACAGGGAAAAGTAAGTTATTGAGTCAAATCTTTCTCCTGTTTCTTAATTGATTTTTGTAACAAAATTTAATTTCTGCTAATTCTTGCTCTATTTAGTCTTCCTTGCATGATGGTCATTTTATCTTTGCTCACTTTCATGGATCAAACAATTTACAGGCAGTATTTTTCTTTTACTTTCATTATATGCACAACTGAGAGAAACTTTCTTTTTTTTTATTTCCACAGGAAACTAAAATTGAAAACTAAGACTGAGAAACTAAGACTTAGAGAAGATAAACCTGTGACCTGAGAGTATCCATAGGAGAACAGACGGACTGCAGACAAGACCTAACCTACGACCCAGTCAACTCAACATTCTGAGATTGATTCCATATTCTGGAATTTTCTTACTGCTAAAGTTTGTTACCCACCAACCACTAAATCAACACTCCAGAAAAGTTTTGTGATTCCTGGCAGACATGCTCAGAGGAGCAAAACATTTGAATCACCATGTATCTCAGACACAGTCCAACAAGGTGCCACTCTGATACCTAATTTGAGCTTTCATGTTACAAGCAAATACCCTTCTCATGGTCTATTTGATGGCATATATTTTCCTATTAAATTTGTGTGTGTGTGGGGGGGAGTGTTTCTTTGTTTAAAATGGCACCCAAACAGAAATGCAAAATGCATTATTTTTCAATCTAGTATTTCAAAGGTCAAGGAGTTAATGATATGCATATGATGAAAAACAAAACAAAGCATATGTTAGATCAGCTTCTTTAAGCATAAGGGAGAGCTGTGAGCATGAGTTGAACGTGAATAATTCAACCATGCATAATAAATAAAGTGTATTTTAGCAGGACATCACATAAAATACAATTTCATATATCTCAGTGGACAAAATCTGAGGCATACAGGCATACAGTGTGACAAAGGTGCAGATGTATATAACACTTTATTTCTCCTAGAACAATAGTTCAGTGTTTGCTAATGTATTATTCACAACTATGTAGAAAAAAACAATGAGAACCAACTTTATCATTCTTCAATAACATTCACTCTTTATTAAAAACTTTGTTGTGTATATCTTTGATTGAACTTCACTTTCTTCAGAATCAAGTATTTTTGGCCTCATTTTACAGATGGTGTTTGGAGGTCTGATTGCCACTTAGTCATTGAGCAATTTTGTCATTTGAATGAGGGTGTTTTCAAAGCTGGCACTCTTTACTATTATGGTAATAGTCCTATCATTCATTCCATTTGTTAAAACTTTCAGATAAACACGTTATTTTTTATGTCTTAAATCATGAATTTTTACTGATGCTCTATGTAGCATGATTCTATAAAATAAACAAAGCCTATCAGAAAAGCATAAGACAGAAATAGTTTTACAGGAATGCCAGAATAGCCTAATGTACTTTAAAAATAGGTTATTTTAATGCAATGATTTTAGTATGACTTCAGGCTCTTTATGCTCTCCAAATTGCCTTCGTTCCACAATATTTTTTTCACTTGCAATAACGATGATATGAAATTCATTGCATGTAGTAAAATGTTCCCACTTTTCTTCTAAAACAATTAAACTAGCTGATAAAACACTAAGGAAATCTAAATTCTAGTTCCCCCAGTCTGGATTCATATGAATTTAAGTGACCCAGGTAATATAGAGCACTGCAGTGCTGACATGGGTTGGGTGTCATGAAGCTAGTGTGCTATCTCTGTGCTAACCTCAGGTCTGAAGAAGAGACGGTGGAAGAGCTAGAGAGGTCAAACTAAAGGTAAAGAACTAAAGACGTCTCAATTTAAGACCAACTTTAATGTTGAGTTGACACTAATCAAATGCTAGTCTTTCTTCCTTATTTTGACCTGCATTATCACCCTAAATATCTCTGAGTTATGCTTTTTTTAGTGATAATGCCTGAATAATTTGTCTCTATGTACTATACAAAAAATACATTTTTGTGGATTCTCACATACAGCTATATTATATTCATGATGAGTTATGAAGTATTTGGTGATTACATGTGGTGAGGAAAGATCAATGTGGAATAGAATTAGTGGGAAAAGTAGTGAACAAAATTTCAATTACTTGAATTGAAGCCCACAGTTTATCACTGATTCAAATTACTTGATTGCTACATTGAGGGATAGCAATGAGAGACATACAAATTTATAGATGAAGGCCTAACTGATACCTGAAATCTCAAAATCTACAAGAAGATTACTGAAAAAATTGAAAAATTTTAAATTTTCAAAAAAGATATTAATTTTTTATATTTGAAAGAGTTGGAGGGTTATAAGTGAACTAAACTCTTTGTTATTAAAAATTAAAAAATTTAAATCATAGTTTACACTCCTTAGGGGATCAATATCATGTAGCCTAAAATATGCTGAAGACTCCCCCTCACCAAGCATCTTTCTATCACATCTGCAAAAAATCATATCATGATAGAGAAATTTTGCTCTAATCTCCTTTGGATTTCAAATGTTGCTTGAAATAAGAAATGCTTTGAATATAATTACTATAAAGAGTTCATACCGGGAGATGCCAGAACCACAGAACAATACTTTTAGAGAGTTACAGGGGCCTCACGTAAAACAAAAGACAAATTTTGGGGCTGGAGCAATAGCACAGGGGGTAGGGCATTTGCCTTGCACGTGGCAGACAAGGGTTCGATTCCCAGCATCCCATATGAGCACAGCCAGGGGTATTTCCTGAGTGCAGAACCAGGAATAACCCCCGTGCATTGCCAGGTGTGACCCAAAAAAGCAAAAAAAAAAAAGACAAATTTTGCATGCTTTTAATATATTCTTTTAGTCAATTCTGTCATCAGGAAAGATGAATATGTGTGTCTGTGTTCATGTCTACTGGTTTGTTCTTTCCTGATGACAGAATTAGCAAAAACACACACATTCATACACAGACACACCTTTATGCACACGGTTTTACACACACACACACACACACACACACACACACACACACACACACACACACACCCCTTGTGGAGTAAATATGAGAGGTAATTAGTGAAACAACAGAAAAGTAGAAGTATCAATTTTGCTATTTAGAGCAGAGGAGAAAATGCAATATTATAACCATGTGAGATATGCAAATATTCTTTGTACAACTTTAGGTTTTATCCCATCTGCACGGCAGAGCCTGCCAAGCTACCCGTGGCATATTCAGTATGCCAAAAACAGTAACAAGTCTCACAATGGAGACGTTACTGGTGCCCGCACAAGCAAATTGATGAATAACAGGACGACAGTGCTACAGTGCAGGGCTAAAGAAAAAATGATGTAGACAGAACAACAGATAAAATATACAGTTACACTGTTTATATACTCCCATTCTTCCTTATTGTTAGCGATGAATATTTGAAACTTACAGTGGTGAGAATCTAGCTTTGAGGTGCCCGGTGCTTGCTTCCTTCTCTCTTCTGTGTGATGATCTTCCCTGAAGTCATTTCCCATCACCTAAGATCCACCTTCAGAGAGGTTTTGAGTGACACTGTTGGGAGGAAATCAGCACTCTGCCCCACTGTACCCTGTCTTCAATTGCTAAGAGAAAAAGGAGGAAGAGATAAAGAAGGATGTGTATGAACAAAAGATAATGATAAAATATAACTAAATTTTTGTGTTTTGTCATTTTAATTACTATACTCCTAGGAAAAACCACATTTTTCTTCTTTCCAAGAAATATTTAAATTAAGATTTTTTTTTTTTTTTGCCACAGATCCACAAACAAATATTTCTGCCTCTTGAATCCTTTTTTTATTTATTTCAAAGCATTATCACATAGTGGTATTTTTCTCAGTTTGGTTTCAGGGGAAATCTCAATTACACTTCTGAAAGACAAACATACTAGGTTTCTTATGAAGCTAACTTATATTCTGAAACATTGCAAGAGGACTATGGAGATGGAGAAGTTCAGAGCAAAATCCTTAGGAACAATTTAATATCATTCTTCCCATATACTGGTAGCTCATGAATAAAAGGGCTCTCCCTCACCTACACACACACACACACATATACACACACACATACACACACACACACACCCCACCCCAAAAGGTGATGTACTAGACTTTCAGACATTTTGAGCTTCAGGTCTGAATTCAAGGTTAATCATCTCCAATAAAAGAACAGAGCTGAAGCAATATTTTGTTTAAAATGTGTGAAATAACTCTGAAGCATCCATCACATTTATGTAGATAGTTAGGGGAACGATACACCGGATATCATTGCTCTTGACATTGGCAGTAATGAACCCAAACTATTTTTGCAATGAGGCAGATTATCAATGAAGTAATAATAGTGAAATAAAGCAGTTCCCAAAGTCAGCCTGAGTCCTGCATAGCCATCAATGAGAACAGAATGGGTATCATTGACATCAGCATTTGAGTTAGCACTGTCGGGGGACATTTGTGATGAAGCCACTTTTTTGCCATTAGCTGCTGCAGGGTCATCATCACAGTTAGTGCTGATAGAGAAGAAAATGGTAAGTCTCGCAAATTTTACTGAAGATTGTTTAATCAGGTTCATGTAGGAATCTGCCATCACTTTTTGTCTGTTTTTGTGGTTTAGATTTGTTTGGGGGCCAAACTTGATGGTGTTCAGGACTTTACTCCTGGCATTATACTCAAGGGTCGCTCCTGAGATGCTCAAGGAATAATAAGTGGTGCCAAATATCTAACCCAGGTCAGCTGCATGGAAGGCGAGCATGCTACTCATTGTACTAGTACAGTTTCCTTGAGCTCCCCTACCATGATCTTTCAAGAATAGTTTGGTAAGTATTAAGGTGTTTATAAAGAGTAGGTGAAGAAGAGTCAGAAACTTCAATTGATCATCCCGTTGATTGTCAATTTTCTCGAGCAGTCTCAGTAACGTCTCCATTCGTTCTAGCCCTGAGATTTCAAAAGCCTCTATTTACTCATCCTTCCCAATGGTGGCAGATTGGAGGCTCTTTCAGGGTCAGGGGAATTACACCCAACATTGTTACTGATTTTGGCATATGAATACACCACGAGGAATTTGCCAGGCTCTCCCATGTGGGCAGGAAACTCTCAGTAGCTTGCCAGGTTCTCTGAGAGGAAGAACTAGGGTATAAAATGTTGCTTCTGGGAGCTTCGTTTTATAGTCTCTGGATGTTGGCCATTAGTGAGATTACACGGCATGGCGCAGTTTGCGGGCGTGACTGCATAGCTACTGGAAAATGGGGGATCTGGGTGGAAGAGGCCTAGTCCTGATCGGAGCAGGCTTGGAGATCTCAGCCCCGGGTCCCACACACCTGGGTTCCTCTGCCATTATTTCATGTGTGAGAGGGGCGTTGAGCATGGCTGTGGCTGGGCTCTGGAGATCTTTGGCTTCGGAAACTCTGCTCAGGGCAGGGAGGAAAACTGAAACCCACCCCTTCCGAGGGGCCCCGGTGAAGACAGCCAGTCTCAGGGGCAAGAGACTCTCTGCATCGCTCTTTTCTGGGAGCTTGGTTTTATAGTCCCTGGATGTTGGCCGTTGAATATTTCATCATCTCAAAAGGTACTCACATACCTTTTAAAGAAACTGTTCTCATCCTCCTTTTATTCCAAATTATGATATTAATTATCATTTTTCTCCTCTTTCTGTTAATTTGTATATTCTGTTTTTTTCTTTTATTTAAGCAAACAAACAAACAAAACACTCTCAATATGTGGCCTCTTGATTCTGGTTTCTTTTACCTACCTTCGTGTTTCCAGCTTCACCAATGCTGTCACATATTTTACTGCTTCATTTTTTAATGTGGAAAAATATTCTATTGCATGATTATACTGCCTTTCTATCCATTCACCAGTTGATGGATATTTGGGTAGTTTTGCCCTTTTTTGTAGTGAATAGTGTTGCTACAAACATTCTTCTACAGGTTTTTGCTTGAACATTTATTTTCAGTTCTTTGTTCTATATTCCCAGAGGTGGAGTTTCTGAGTATTTGGCAATTTTACTTTTAATTTATTGATCAAATACCAAGCTGCTTTTTAAAATGACTGCAACATTTTATATTACAATAACATCAATATATAAAGATTTCTTCTGAAATTGCTGTTATCCAAAGGAGAAAATAGCCATAGGTGTAAGATATATTAAAATGTTATGTAGTAAAATTATGAATTGTAAAATACAAATAATTTAATACTTTAAGGAAATAAATGTACTTTTAAAGTTCAGTAGCAGGGGTAAAACTCAGAACTTCAAACATGCATGGCTTACGGTACACTTCTAGCCATCCACAAATAAGAAAATAAATACCTTTGAGGATATTGAATTCAATTAGAACATTGATATATATTAATAGCTGTTTCTAAATATTTTTCCCTATAAATATGTTGCTAGATATGTGTTGTACCAAACTTTCAAGGAATATGTGCCTATTTATTTATTTTTTTAATTGAATCACCATGAGAAAAGTTACAAAGCTTTCCAGTCTGTTTTGGTCATACAATGATCAAACACCCATCCCCTCACCAGTGCACACCCTCCACCACCAAGAACCTCAGTATACTCCCCATCTCCCCCTCCCCCATCTATGTGGCAGATGATTTCTACCTTACTCTCTATCCGGTTTGATCACATTCAATATTTCAACAAAAGAGCCATCATTATTATTTGGAATTTTCCCCAACAATAAGACCTGCCAAAAAGGCATCACTAGATAATTTGTTTTCTGTTGCTGATAAGAAGAGCATTTTGGATTTCTAATATTTTAGTAATAAGTCTGGAGGGATTTCTGCCAAAAGCTGCTGGTTTCCGAGATTGGTTTATGTGCCTCTGGGATTATGGCTGTTCCAGAGCCAGGAGCTTTTTTCATGGGTGGCAACTCGGGGCCTCGTTGGGGCGGGGAGAGGGGCCAGTTCCATCCCCCATCCCATGAGGCCCCATGTGTCATGTCACTGCCGTCTCATACCTGGCTGTCCAATAGGCTCTGAAAAAGTGGTAGCCACCACACCACCAGGGAGAAAAGGCAGAAGCGTATTTATTTATTTTTATTTGGGTACCACTCTCAACTGTGCTCAGGGATTACTCCTGGCTCTGAATTCAGATTTTACTACTGGCAGTGTCCGTGGTACACATGGGATGCCAGGCATTAAACCAAAATCATTCTTGCGTAAGGCAAAGCTTGACCACTTGTACTGCCTCTCTGCTTCCCTGCTCCCCAATAATGTAGTAACTGACAGGGACTTTATATTTATTTGTTTTGGTTATGGGTTCACACACAGCTGTGCTTGGGGACTACTGGCTCTACTCTGAGGGTTGTTCCTTGCTGTATGCTGGCTCTGTATAGATAGCTTCTTTGTTCCTTTGTAAATCTCACCACCTAATAACTTCTCATAGCAGAAGAGGTGTGGAGATGTGATGTTTAGTTTTGAAGGAGTGTCTCTGAATCACTTCTCAGAAGCCTGAAGATCCCTCTATGTGATTCTCAGCTAGTAGGACTGGAGGCTCAATGTAAGGACCCAGGGATACTCTAGATCTGCACCTGGGTATGCTCATAGAAACCCCTAAATAGGTAAGCCACATGCAATACAATGTGCCTTAACCCTTGTACTATCTTTTCTGCTGGAAACCCATAGTTTAATGTATGTGTACCTCTGGTACTAGCACTGGGGGTTGAAAACAGAATAAGCTATAGTCACTCTACTTAAAAGAAATATTTAAGATTGTTGGATTTGTTCTTTGTTTGTTTTTGGTAAAATACTAAGTGGAGGTGGAACTTATCTACAAGTAAGCTTGAAATTACAATTACAAAAAAGGTGAAGCAAACATCCAAATTTTACTTATATCACGCCCCATGTGTCTAGCCAGAAAACGTCACTGTAAACTGTTTCAGAAGTCAA
This sequence comes from Sorex araneus, assembly GCF_027595985.1. Taxonomy (NCBI): domain Eukaryota; kingdom Metazoa; phylum Chordata; class Mammalia; order Eulipotyphla; family Soricidae; genus Sorex; species Sorex araneus. Next base: position 176,127,835 of record NC_073306.1, on the reverse strand, counting down.
CAGACAAAGTGTTCCATATTTAATGGAATCCACAAGGTCACTTTGTGTGTTAGAGCATCAGCAACACTAGAGAATAAATCCAAAAGAACACATGAAGTATTCAACAGAATATCAAAAGTAGTTGTATGTAAGAAATGTAGATACTCTAGAAAACAAATGTTAACCTAATTTTTCTTTTAAGACAGATCTAAAATTCTAAATATGAACTATCTAAATATTTAGCAGTACATTTATCTATTTGGTTGTGAGTCACACCCGGCAATGCACAGGGCTTGCTTCTGGCTTTGCTCTTAGGGATCAATCCTGGTGGTTCCCAGAAGACCAGATGTGTTGGAGTATCACGTCCGTCCATGGCTGAAAGGCAGTTGTTATTCCCCCAAGATGATTTCTCAGATCCCTATGCAGCATATTTTTAAAAGCAACCCATAAATCAGAGAATTTATCTCAGGAAAACAATGACCATCAGCATCAGAAATGCAGTAACAATTTACCACACTGCTGGATAGAAAGGAAACATTATATGATCATACACTGTCATCCTGTTGCTCATCGATTTGTTCAAGCAGGCACCAGTAACGTCTCTCACTGAGAGACTTATTGTTACTGTTTTTGGCATATCCAATATGCACGGGTAGCTTGCCAGGCTCTGCCATGTGGGCTCCATACTCTCAGTAGCTTGCCGGGCTCTCCGAGAGGGGCGGAAGAATCGAACTCAGGTTGGCCACGTGAAAGGTGAAAGCCCAACCGCTGTGCTATTGCTCCAGCCCATGATCATACAATATATACAAATAAGATTTTGATAATGATAAAAATGTATTTGAGGGTTTTTAAATCCTTAAAAAAGTAAAGATAAAATCATTTTTCTTCATCATCTAAAATCTCTCCCCAATTCTACTGACAACCCACCCCAATTCAATATGATGTAGCCAAACCGATTAATGAACAAATGCCAATGAAAATATTTTAGAAGTTCCCTTCTAATATTCAGAGTTAACTCAAACTCTGATAAATTATCGTATAATGTGGTACTGAGAATGCTGTCCAAGTAAATACCAAAGGGAAAAATCACATAGACGAATTAAAAGGAAGAAGAAAAATGTTCTTCATTTGTGTTGAATCGATAATTTCCAAGGAAAATCTCATATATTCTGAACACAAATTATTCAAATTATTAAGACATTGCAGAAAGATCAATAAGCAAAAATCAATAGCATTTATTTGGAACAACAATAAGCATATAGAAATTGAAATATAAAATAGGATATTTTTACAACCACAAAAGTCTATAAAGGTTCTAGAAATTAACTACCTAATTCTTGAAAGAAAAGAGTTTAAGAATTCATTCCCAATGTCTTTTTTTTTTTTACTTTTCCCATATGATTTCCTGTTGGCTAACACATTTCCCAAAACTATTCACTTCTCTTCCCTTTTAAACTTAAACTTTAACAATTAAACTTTGGCTGAAACAAAGAAAGTATAGATTTTTATTTGTCCAGATTTCTCTCAGTGAAGTCACCATAAACGAAAAATGTAGACAATCAAAAGTGTTGATGAAAATATTTACAGCATTGAAATAAAAATTTAATTTTAGAATTTTTTGTATTTATTAGATTGAAGTTTGTTCATATAGACCTTGCTATTCTTCATATTGTTAAATATTATGTTATTTTTTCATTTTTTATTTATTTATTTTTTTGCTTTTTGGGTCACACCTGGCAATGCACAGGGGTTACTCCTGGCTCTGCACTCAGGAATTACCCCTGGCAGTGCTCAGGGGACCATATGGGATGCTGGGAATCAAACCCGGGTCGGCCGCGTGCAAGGCAAACGCCCTACCCGCTGTGCTATCACTCCAGCCCCAGTTAAATATTATGTTAGTGTGATTCTTTAGTCACAACTAATGAGTTTATCCTTATATAATTTTATTTACTAAACCCCATACTTAATTCAGATTCCCTTGGTTTTATGTAATATATTTTTTATGTTCCAGAATTCCATCCAGGATAACAAACTACATGTACTCATCGTATCCCCTAAGGGTTCTACAGATTGTAATATTTCCTCAGCTTCTCTTATTTTGATTGCCTTACAGTTTTGGGAAGCATATGTCTGTTATTTTCTAAAACAGTATTCAGTTTGAGTTTGTCTGATTTGTTCTTATCAACCATATCACCAGTTTTAGGCAGAAAGACTACAGAAGTAAAGGGTCATTCTCATCATATGTGATCAAGGGAACATTTTTCTCAAAATACCATCTCTCTTGATGTTAACCTTGATTATCTACTGAAAAATGTTCATCAAGTTTTTCCCACAGAGAGGTTACTCTGCTTCCCAAGCAGTCTCAACGCATGTCTCTCCTACAGGAAGTCACTCTGGTAGTCTGTCCTCGGGTAGGTATTGCTGGCCTTCCACTTTCTTGTGGGAACAGCATCTGAAGAAATTTACAACATCATTCCCATTAAGATAATGTTAAATTATGTATACAAAACGATTCTAAATATTTACAGATATGGGGGAATCAATAAATACACAGAAATTCATCTAGAAGTCATTCATCGGATACCAAATTCTGACCCTTCCCGGTGGGATTAATTTAGAAGTACATAAAGATTTCTTAATAACTGATAAACTTAACATTTTCAGAAAATGCTGTCAGTATTTTATTATAAATAAAGGTAAGATCAATTGACTTCATAGTATTAAGAAAAGATACAGTAAGAGTCCACTCAAAGCATGCCAACCAACAACTGATTATGAGCATAATGACAAAAGTTTTAAGGTATAAATAAAATCATGTCATGTTGTTCTATTGTAAAATGGCAACATTTATGTTAATAATTATTATTAGTCATTCTATTATTTGAGAAGATATTTTAAGCTTTTAATTTTAATGCTTGTGTGAATATAATGTGTATCTAACTGAAATTTATGAGTTTTTAAAATTTTCAATCATATCAGCATGGGAATTAGTGTCAAATATGATAGCATTTCTAAACATAATGTTATCAGCATGTTATTTTTATGTCATTCTTTACTGTTTCTAACTAATTTGAATATTTATTTCTCATAGACTAAAATCAATTTAAAATATGTAGGGCAGGTTCATTATTATATATTCTATTCAGTTTTTGATACTTATTGTATTCTAAAATATAACTTGGCATTATTTATGATCTCCTTGTCTATGAAGAATAACTTTGAAAACAATTTTCTTAGATACTGCTAAAATTCAAAAATGTTCTCTTTTTTTCATTTCCCCTCTTTGTGAAGCTTATCAGATTCAACATTATTCTTAGATTCAAAGCAATTATTAATTTATCATTACCATGCAGATTCTTTTTTATATGCAAGTCTTATAGTACTAAAGAGTTCTCCTTGAGAAAACTGGTTTTAATATTCTGACTATAATAAATCAAGAAACAATGGAAAATTTTTCTAATATTTATTTTTCCAATAGCTTATATAATCCTCTTCTAATATAATGTCTAAATTTGAAACTCAAAATGTGTTTTTAAAATTTGGTTTATTGCTAATGATATCTTTTAAGCAATAGGTTTGTATACCTATACTATAGAGCTTTCAAAATTGCATATATGTTCTTTATTTTATCATCCAAACAAATCAGAATTTACTATATGAATTTGTAACTGTTTATCTAATAGTTTCAAATTATGATCCTTGAAAAGTTCAGGATATTTCAACTTTATTGAAAAGATGGCTACATGGGGCAGGAATCGAACTCGGGCCTCCCACATGGCAGGCGAGAATTCTACGATGTCTGCCTGGCAGAGCCTGGCAAGCTACGCATGGCGTATTCGGTATGCCGAAAACAATAACAACAAGTCTCACAGTAGTGATGTTACTGGTGCCTGCTCTAGCAAATCAATGAATAACAGGATGACAGTGCTACAGTACAGTGCTATTGAAAAGATAAAGATATCTTTTCAAACTTCCAGGCACCTGAACTCTCTTGTCTATTGTTTTGGAATTATTCAAGTATTAGTAGGCCTAGAGATACCCTAGTGTCTGGCCTTTCCAAAATGTTCTTTTTTAGTTCATCAATTATACCTGTTTTACTAATTTTGTACTCTATTCCAAGGAATCCCCTTTCTCCTGAAGAGATCTTTAATAGCTCTTTTGACTTAAAAAAAAAAATCACCATTCACTCACTTCCAACTTGGAGAATACTGAGAATTTAGTCCTTTCAAGCTTTGCTTCTTATTCTTGGAAACATGTTGGGATACAGATTTTTCTTTTCTTTTTTTTTTTTTTTTTGTCCCTGAGATGACTCATTACTGCCCCCTGCCACAAATATTGATACTGTACAGGTAGTACAGTTTACAGTAGAGTTTGTCACCAGATTTGGCAAGTAAGAGTGACGAGATCTAGCATGGAAAAATCCAGAATGTCCAGTAAAGCATAAAATTTAGTTAAACAATATGTAATTTAGGGGATAATTCTCTCCCACTTAAAATAGAAATTACTGAAGTTTAACTAGATGTCTCATTAAATCTTGCATCCAAATACGTGTTGCTTTTCAAAACAAATTGTTGAAAGGATAGACTAAGGGAGCTTTGATAACAAAGACCATCATGACCATAAATACAGAATCCCGTTTTTTATATTTTTAAATTAGCATTATTGCTGCCATCTTTCACAATAGGTATGTTTCCCAGAAAGATTTAGCTTTACACGTGTACCTTTCTTTATGTCCATTGACATTTATAACTAGAGATGCTTTCTGAACTAAATGGGTACACATCAAATTTCATATTTTGGTATTCTAACTGCTGAGGTGATGGTATTTGGATGTGAGATCTTTGGGAAGCCAGTAGGTCATGAGTATGATAAATTTATGAATGGGATTAGTGGTTTAATAAAACAAATCCCGCAGAGCTCCCTTTCAGCTATAAAGGACACAGAAGGCTAACTATACACTGAGAAGTGGGGTCTTGCCACCTCAGAAATGTGCCAGTGCTATAATCTTAGACTTTTTCAGGCTGCAGAAAACTGAGAAAGAAATATTTGCTGTTTAAGTCATCCCCTATAATATTACACTGTAGCCTTTCAAGCTGATGAACATAAGATGCATTAGGTATAAATTCATCTGGTTCATATATGTGTGGTCAGAGTATTGATGTGGGTGGTGATAAGGTTTTTTGACAGGTAAGTAATATACAGTAAAATACAGTTTACTTTGAAGGAATATTTATTAATCAAAAATTTATTAATCAATAAATCACAGAATGTTTTAAAACTGTGTTTTTCAGCCTTTTTTTTTTTCTGACCATAGTCCCCTTCTGTTCTTTTACTCTTCCTGTGGTCCTATAAATCTATAAATTGGTTTTGTAATCTTATGCTATGGCCCCTTACTTATGCAATAGTTTACCTGTTTCCCCATTGGAATATGCTGGAAGCTCACAGGGGTCCCAGATGGTCCCCTCATTGAGAAACGCTTCTTCACATGGACATAAAAGGAGATCTTAGGGTCACACTTAAAGAGGAGAAGAATGACTCACTATCTTTGTGGGAAAGAGCAAGAGTTCCAGCAATAGCAACTAACACCAATTATCTGTTCATAATATTACAAGGTCAAGGGACCAAATAGAAGAGGGCACAATATTCTAAATTCACAAAAGGAGAAAGGAATTAGAAATTCAAAGAAAAGATTAAAAAAAAGGGTCATCAATTAAAATTGGGGAGCTTTGAATGGTCACATTGAGTTCTTGAGATATCAGTTCATAAAGAAACACACGCACACAAACAGGAGAGGAAATGTGGCCACAAAGCACTAATTTTCTACTCCAGAGTGGCTAATATTCAGATGATCCCTCTGTTGCCCACCCTTTCTTCAAATGCAAATGACCTTCCATAGTTAGGTCAGACAGAGCAAAGCTCTCCTCCAGAATCCCCACATACTGTAAATCAGCCTGCTTTATTTTTGGGAAGCAGGAACAATCCAAACAAGAAGCAAGATCATGGGCATAAAAGTAACAGAAAACGCGCAGTGATAATGTCCCTTGAAGTGATGTCCATGATAGGAAAGTCTCCTTGAGGAAGGGTGCGTGAGAGTGTGATGGGAAGAACTCTGAAGGGAGAAAACAGGAAAATCTTAGACATGCAGCATGAAATTTTAATGAATGAGGAATGAATTATAATCATTGAGTCATTAATTGCGAAGCCCCCTCTTGTGCCCTGGCGCTGCAGGAGTCCACACAACAGACCAGGAAAGAAGCCAAGCAGGGATGCTCAGGCTCTGTGTGTTGATGTTGACCTTTTGAGCTTTGTCTTTTAGTGGCTCTACCTTTTAAAATGATCTTTTATGGTATTTACATATAATGGCAGCGAGTCACAAACAATGTACCATTCTATAAGGTATCTTTTCCCTCTAGCTTAAATACAAAATTTGAAGATTTAGACAATTAAAAAAGAGACTGTTGTAAAAAAAAAATCCTTTCTAATAAACTAATAGGGCTTCCCCGTCAGTTTTGTGGTATCTTAGCTAGAATCCAGTTATTATTCTAGTTATATTTTTGATTTTGGTCCATACCCAGAGGTGCTCAGGGTTTACTCTTGACTTGGCACTCAGGGATCACTCCTGGTGAGGCTCATGAAATAATCTTAAATGGTCCTACTTTTTCCTCTGCTTATCTTTTTCAGGATGGGTTATATAACTATTCCTTCTCCTTCTTCCACCCCCCCCACGTAAAACATTTTGATAAGCCCCATCATTTACATAATAATTACAAAAATATTTAATTTGATGCACCACCTCTCTTAGATTTCTTTACTTCCATTATAGTCCACTTCACTCCCTCTATATTCCATTCCTGTTGGTTCACTCAAATTCTGCTCAAATCATACTTTTCTTTCAAATCCTTCCTGCTGGGGAATTTAAGATTTTGTTCCACTTACCTTTCATATTATACTTCCCCACCATTAAAACCTAGCCAGAGTTCTCTTTCTCAGTTTATATAGCTACCCTTCGTATTTTATTTACATTGCTTTTTTTCCTTATAGCAATGCGGTCATATTGAATTATTCGTGTATGGGCTGGAGTGATAGCACAGCGGGTATGGCGTTTGCCTTGCACGCTGCCAACCCAGGTTCAATTCCCAGCATCCCATATGATCCCGTGAGCACCGCCAAGAGTGATTCCTGAGTGCAGAGCCAGGAGTATCCCCTGTACATTGCCGGGTGTGACCCAAAAAAGAAAAAAAAAACTGAATTATTCGTGTGGTCTGGATAGTTTTTTTTTTATTTTCATCTTCCTGTGGTTTCCTTGGTATTCCCATATGCTGACCCATATAGAATATAAACAATGGGTTCCTTTCTTTTGTTTTATGTTGGAAGTGAACAACTGACAATCACTAACAAAAATGTTGGATTTAACCAAGTGATAATCACAAGTAAAAAATAAAATAGAAGAGAATAAAATTGGAGGGATTAGTTTTCCTTTTTAGTCCTTTTGCCTTTTTGCTCTAAATTGATGCCTCTGTTGGAAGTGTCTCAGCCAGCCCTTATCAAATGGCCCTTAGTAAAGAACTTCATATCTGAGATTGCTACCACTGCTCCCTGCCCTTGTCCTTCAAACTAGAACTGGCAAAAAAGACCATTTTCTCTTAATAGCTCAACTGCCTCTTTTGTTACATTCCTTCCTGTGCATACAAATTCTTATCAATTACACAATAAATGTACTTCATCAGTTTCCTGCTTAGATCTTCACACAAAACCTAGTATGCTCTTTTAGAAAAAAAAATTAATGAGAAAAATTTTAAGGCAGAATGAAAGAATAGAAAATAATTAATTTAGAACATACATTATGAGCTATATTATTTTTAAATTAACAAAAGAAACAATTTACATTTTGTCCTTGATCCTATTCTTTACTCTGAGGCACTTAAATCACGTTTGATAAATTATCTCATTAATCCTGACCAGGCTCTATCTGGCATCAGAACAAATTATTAACTCAAGACAAGATTTAGAATTTATACAAGACATGTGAAGCAGGAAACAGAAACCAACATCTAAGTTTTGGGGGATCAAGATTTGCACTGATATAGGATCTTAAATATCAATCTAAGCAACCTGACAACACACCTAAAAATAGTTCAAACCAGGGAATAGAGTCAAAGTTCAAAACAAACAGTACAGAGATGAGCGCAACCCAAATCTGAACTCGTCTATTTTTTCAAGAAGAGTGGTGTGCTTGTCAATTACAAGGAATTGCATACATATTTATTCAAAAACTTAGAAGTGGAATAAGAAATGCCAGAGTAGGAGGCACTTACTACTCTTCTATTAGATTCCTTATCTTGCTGTTATGAAATGTGTCTCCTGAGGATTTAAAATAAAAGAAGAAAAAAGCTCACATTTTTCGACTGCTTCGTGTGTGCAGGGCACAAACCTGGATATATTTGATCCCTATTTAAATTATTTATACAAAAATAATTTATTCTTATATGATGAAATTGAGACTCCAATAGAGTGTGTAATTAGCGCAAAGTGAATAATCCAGATGCCAGATTGATTTTTCCAAATGTCATACAAATCTGTTGGTCACACACCCATGGCTAGTAAAAAAAAAAAAATCTAGGCTTTTTTGTTTGATCTCCAGCCTGCAATAGACATTTTCAGAGTTGATGGATTTCATGTAAGCTGAAAATGTAGTAAAATAAGAAAAATGATGATACATGTCAATTCGTTGGCTCTTGGATATCAGTTTCTGTAAGGCAACATTTTCTGTTTGTTTTTTGGGACTACACCAGGGCTTACTCATGATTCTGTGCTCAAGGGTCCCTCCTAGTGGTGCCAGGGGGACCACGGGTGGTGCCAGAATATGAATCCGGATTGGCTGCATGCAAAGCAAGCAACCTGCCTACTATACTATCGCTCTATGACCTCCCCACCTACTTTTGGTTTTTGGGCCACAGCCTGCTGTGCTCAGGCCTTACTCCTGGCCCTGCACTCAGGGATCCCTCCCGGTGGTCTCTCCGGCAACATTTCACTTGTATTGATTTTGGTCTAGTATTTGATTTTTCCCATTGTGATTTTATCTGTGATTTTTGTAGATAAAAAATAAGTCAAGAAGATAATGAAGATGAGTAATAGATAAATTAATTCATGTATAAGTCAATAAGATATTGTCATTAATAACTTATTCAGTTTGAGTTATGCCATAATTTTCATCTGAAGTACTATTTTTAGCAATTCAATGAGTTCAATTGTCTATCTTTGTTAGCTTTTTTTAAAAACGCACTTACCAATTATTTCAGCATTTCTATATTCTTCAAACAGAATTCTGTCTGGTTTTGCTTTGTTTTGTTTTGGCTTTTCGGGTCACACCCAGCGATGCACAGAGGTTACTCCTGGCTCTGCACTCAGGAATTACTCCTGGCAGTGCTGGGGGACCATATGGGATGCTGGGAATCAAACCCGGGTCAGCTGCGTGCAAGGCAAATGCCCTACCCGCTGTGCTATCACTCCAGCCCCGATTGCTGTCTGTTTGTGCTAACCTAGTATCATTTTGTATATTCTTCTGTCGACTATTAATTCACTCTGCTCTTTATTTCAATTTTTGGTTTTTAGAGGACTTGGACTTGTTAATACTCTTGCCATACTTAAAGTTTTAAATGACATGGTTATGCCCTATTCATATCTATAATTCATAGTTTACTTAGAAGAGAATTAAATTTATATTCTTTGCATACTCATTGAATTTTATTGAAATGTCTTTGGTATAAGTTTAGGTTTAAAATTAGACTAAAATATATTTAAGTAGGGATCAGAGAGATAATACAGGGGTAGGGAGCTTGTCTTGCACACAGCCAACCTGAGTACAATCCCCTGCAACCCATATGATCCACTGAGAACCACCATGAGTAACTCCAGAGTGTAGAGCCAGGAGTAACTCCTGATAATCATTGGGTGATTCTCCCCAAGTTATTCAAATTATATGCATAACCTAAGACCATTGTTATTGGATATGTTGGCTGAATTAATGAATGCCCTTTAATTCATTAATTTCTACAATATTGTACAGAAAGTATTAAATGACAGGTAGTTCTCAACAATATATAATCATTGCCTTGACAATTTTCAGATAAATAAATAACATGAGTTATATGGAATATCTGACAGTGCATGTTAATATGGACCAAAAGTAGCATAATGTTAGATTAAAGTTATACTCCTGGAGTGAGTGAGTGAGTAAAAATGGAAACACAGACAGAAATTTATACAGTGGAGCATAGCCATTAGATTATGATTAGAGTAGAGAAAATTGCTGAAATACTGGGTAACATGTAAATTTTTAAGCAGTCACAGATGTATTGTTATTTACTAGGTCAGCTTCTCAAAGATGAAAAGACATCAGTCACAGGGGGAGAAGGAAGACTTACAGAAGCCATAATAGTTGTTAAAAGAATGAGGCAGCAGGGAGTTCTGAAATAACAAGAGTCAAGGCAATTTGGCTGGCAAAATTTATTTGCAGAATAAGCTATCAAAAATGAGAGAAAATGCGATTCTTATTAAGAAAGGGGAAACACCTGACTTCCTTTGGTGTCACTGAATTTAGGTCCATGTTTCAGTTCATCATACTATTTCCTTAGCTGTCTGTGCATGTGTGAACACCTCTTTAGGTTTATGTATCCCCCTTACATCACAACTAGCCATTCACAGTCCATAAAATATTGTCACAGAAAAATTTGATGACTTTACTTATGGATCTTGCTTTCTAAATCTCACAATCTGGATAGTAATACCTGAGTCTTACATGCTTTGTGGTAGCATATACTTTCCCAAAATGACCACAATAATATTTTTGGTCCTCTCTTCTCTCGTGGAACTTTTCAATTCTCCTTTTAATCATTATAATCTATGATTCCTCCACTTAAAAATGGGAGAGATTGGTGCCTAGTTTCATAGAATACAATGGAAGTGACATTATTTGAGATTTAAGATAAGATTATAAAACATGACGCAGACAAGATAATCTGTTTGACTGCAGATTGTCTTTTTTTGGGTTTCACAGATTTGGAGCCTTGAGTCACCTTGACTGAAGTATCATGTGTATAAAGTACAAGTCAGAGAGTGCGGAGAGAGAGGGAGGGCTGGGAGGAGTGCCAGAGAGTGTGTTCAGCTGGTCCAGGTGCCAACTGAATCCTGGCAGTGCTTGATTGCACCCTGTCAGCGAGCTGAGCAAGAACCACAAAGCTGAGGTTAGAAGGACCATGATCAAATGGTTATTGTTTAAGCCACAGAATTTTGGGGGTGATTTCTGGTACGGCAAGAGATAATTTCCCAAATCATTTTTCAGAACAATACTTCCCAAAATATTTTAGGCTATTGACCAGTTAAGAAAACGGCTTTAAAAAAAATCATTATTCTGGGTGACTTGTAAATCTGTGTTAATTTTTGATCCAGTATTAAAATTCTGTTTCTTGTCTCTTGTTCAGAACTTTTTACACACTTGAGTTATAACAGGAGAAAAAAGCAGTATCCTCACTGTCTTGCAAATTTTGAGAACTAAATAAAACATTGTAAAGATATTGGGTGTTCATTAGCTGAATTTATATATTATATTAGAATGCACTCCTGGATAGAAGCATTGTGCCTTAATTGTATTTTTTTGACCTGTCGTGACTGGCACACTTTTAAAAACAGAACCTGGAGATAGGCAAATATTAATATTTTTCTATTTAGCAATATATCAAAAATTAAACCCTACCATATGTTAGTTGTCAGTAACTCAAAGCTAATTGGTCATACAGTAGATAAACAACTTGTATATCAACAGAATACTGAATTTAAAAAAATCCCCAGCGAATAGAAATTTATGTATTCTAGAATTTATTAGAACAGAAACTAGATAACCTAGAATTTATAATTTAGGTAGAGGTAAGAAGTAAACAAATATAGAAGTCAGGGAGATTGCTCAAAGGACTTGGAACATGCTCTACATACAAAAGGACCAGGTTAAATGGTTGGCACAAAGTTGTCCCTACACCCCGCCAGGAGTTAACCCTGAGCACTGAACTGAGAGTCACTCCTAAACTCTGCTGGATGTGACCCCAAAAAACAAGAGAAAAGAAAACTGGCACATGAGAAAAATGATTCAGAATTTTTGTAAGACAGTATAAGCATAGTTTTTTGAATAGTTCTTTGAACAAGAATCAAGAAAAAAGGGGTTAGAAGACTCTGAAAAATCATATATAACTCAGCACACTTAAATGTGTATTCTCTTATACAATAAATTTTGCACTTCTAATTACATAATCGTTTAGTTATATTATTCTGGAATCACTGTCCCCTAAGACCTACATTAATTGCAACTGAAAATTGCAGTTAAATTGAAATACATGAAATTGCCAATTGTGACAGTTTTTAAAAATAATGATGCTTTTACATAGTTCTACTTCACCTGTCCATTAGGTACACATCTCACCTCAGGCTCAGGCTACCAAGGGTCTCAGTCAACTGACATCCCTTCTGTTATCCTTTTTAAAATCTCCACTAACAAAAGAATTTTATTTATAATTTTATTTATGAGTAAACATATCTGTATTTTATCACATCAAACTACTACCATTTCCATCCATCCATAATATTGAGTACTTTACTTGGTGATATTTATTTTAAATTTAAATTTTTAATTTTAGATTTAAGGTAGTTATCAAACATTTGCAGGCCTAGATTAGAGGATCAACTTTACAAACCCATCACCTGTCACAATATGACAAAAGTAATATTTATAATAACATGATTTTAGTTCTGTGAGGATCATTAAGTTCCTTACAGTTATTATCTAAAAAATCTTTTGGGAAAATATCACAGGGAGGACAGAAACGTATAAATTAAGGGGAATGAATGAATTTCTGCTATGATGACACTTTTAATAACGGAGTCAAAATCATCAGTTTCCTGTCAAAATAGTAAATTAAAGTGAAGATTCTAATTTAAAGGCATTTCCAAGAGAAAATATGTCTGATTCTCATAAATTGGTATTGTCTTTCCTTATCTGTTATAATCTTTTCCCAATCAGTGAAGCAATTTTTAATATTAGAGTACAGAATTTGTGATGTTTAAGTTATGCATTTAAGATTTTAAGTTTTTTTGCTCTTGATTTATGTCTTGTAAAAGATCGTATTTATTTCTGGATGTTATCTCCACTGTCCAACCTAAAGTTTTACCTCAGTGTTTTATAGAAAATTATGCTACCTGGTTTCCCAATTTTCTGGTGCAAAGCCACATTGTTGTAAGGAGACATATGGCTGTTCCTATACTACTCCTACAAATATATACCACCACATATACTACATAGCATATTAAATAGTCATTCCAATGACATTATTGTCATATAAATTAGCATGAGATTGGTTTAAATGGTTCAGAGAAGGAAATTACTCCTTAGGGAACAAAAGAGCATGCTTTGTATGCCAGAGGATTTGGTCCCTGATCCCATGTGGTATATGGTTTGTTCTCGAGGACCTCCAGGTATGGCCACAAAACCAAAGCCAGAAGTAAAAAAAGCAAAATGATTTATCGGAAAAGAATTTATTTGTGCACATTTATTAAAACACCAGGCATTATATGTTCGGCTATTAAATTTTGTAAATCTTTCATCATGCTCTATAAAAGCTGTCAATTAGAACTAGCATTGCTATTGTAATAAGACATTTGAGTTCTTGCATATACTTTATAACATATGCATGAAGTTATGATGCTCTGGTGTCCTAAATATCTCATTTACAAAGCCTTTCAATTCACAAATTACAGAAACTCTCAAAACTGCTTTGAGATAGTTGGGGGTGAACCAATTTTTCTCCTCTACTTTTCAATCTTTTCTGATTCCTTGCCAACTGGTGAATCTCTACACACTCTTTCCATCTTATATTTGGTTTTGCTGTTGGCAATGATGGCCTGTTCCGAGAGTAAACCTTCTCCTTCACTTGAAGGAGGACAGAAGATCCAAGCTGCTTTTCACAGAAGTAATCTGTGGAGCCGATCTTGTTCAGAGATCGATGACAAGGCTATAGGATAGGGTTGAAAGAGAAATCAAAGTTCTTTATTGAGATCCAGTTTATTTTCCTTCTTCATTTTAGACTTCCTTCCTTCTTCCTGCCTTTCTGCCTTCCCTTCTCTTTCCCTCCCTCTCTACCTCCCTCCCTTCCTACCTCCCTTCCTTCATTTGTCTTCCTTCCATGCTGGTTAAATAATTTTACTGGTGTTGAATTCCAGCCTCCTCTCATTACAATGCCTGCAATAAAATGTTATACGATACTTATCATCTTATTTAATCATAAATAAAGGCATTTTTGAGTCACAATATCTCATTTTTATGCAGTGCAAGATGATAACTACTAGCCATATGTAGACACCCAACTCATGACTAGTTCAAATTGAAATGTGTTATATTTTCTTAATATTACAAATATTTACTTAATATTACAAATATCTAATATTGGGAACTAGAGTGATAGTGCAGAGCTAAGCCTTGCAGGTGGCCAAGTGGGTTCTAAACCCAGCATCCCATTTGGTTCACTGAGCACTGCCAAGAATAATTCCTGAGTGCAGAACCAGGAGTAACCTCTGAGCATAGCAGGATGTGGCCCCCAAACAAAACAAAACAAAATCCCCCCGCCTAAACTCCAAATAGCTAATCTAGAACAAAATGGTCTTATGCAATAATCTATTATGACAAATATGACATACTTTTTATGTCATTAATAAATGCTTGTACTGATTCCATGTTGAAGAAAATGACAGTTTTGATATTTTGGTCTAAATAACTGATAAATTTCATTTTTACTTTTTAAATGAGATTTCTAAAAAATTTAAAATTATATCTTGAGTTCCCATATTTTATAAAATATAGCTTCTCTCCTGCCCCCATGCCAGGCTGTCTTTGCCGGGGTCCCCTCGGAGGCGGACGAGTTGATTTTCCCTCCCCGGCCCAAGCAGGACCCTGGCAGCTGAAAATCTCCAGAACCCAGCTGCAGCCATGCTCAAGGCCACTCTGCACGTATGGACAAACCTCACGCATGAAGAAACTGACAGAGGAACCCAGGTACGTGGGACCCGTGGCTGAGATCTCCGAGCTTGCTCAGGTCAGACTGGGCCTTCTTCACCCAGGTTCCCAGTTTTCCAGTAGGTTGGCAGTCATACCCACAAACTGCCCCCGCCACATAATCTCATCAAGGGCCAAGATACAGAGACTATAAAACAAAGCTCCTGGAAGAGAACGATGCAGAATCTTGCATGGCAGAGCCTGGCAAGCTGCCCCATGGCGTATTCCATATGCCAAAAACAGTAACAATAATGGGTCTCATGTCCCTGATCCTGAAAGCGATAGGGACAAATGGAGGCATTACTGGCACCTGCTTGAGCAAATAGATGAGCAATGGAATGACAGTGATACAGTGATACAGTGATAGCTTCTCTAAAAACTGTTTCTAAAAAGAATAACTGAATTATTTTTGCTTAGAATTTTAACTTTTGTTACACGTTTCAACTGTTTTGAGTAAAATAGATACTAGACAGATTCCTGAGAATTAGAAGTGCAGCTAGCCTTAAAGACATGTAAGCTACAAGGTGTGTTTAGATTATAGTTTTTAAAAATCTGAAAAAAAATTAAAAATCAGCATAGGATCGTGGTACATTAAATCAATTAAGACTTATCAGTGTCTTGCGTGCTAAAATATGAAAAGAGAATAAATTTAGACAGGGCAGGACACACTCAGAAGGGGGCAGGAATACTCCTGACACTTTACCTCAGGCCCGGGAAAAGGGGTAGGAACACTGGAGAAAAGCTAGGTAGAGCTACTGCAATCAGTTCAGCTGCTTTAGGATCTTAGATATGTCTAGTAAGGATGCCGATATCCACCCACCCCTCACAAAGACTAAATCCAGTAAAGTCCTTTGAACTTGAATGTTCCTGGTACTGGATACATCAATAAGTTGTAGTTCTTGTAATGTCTATATCTTTTCAAAGAAACTGAGATTCAGAGGAGTTACAAAGCAATTAACAGGCAAAGTTATAATTTAACCATGTCTTTCTAATTTGAAATCTCATTGTTACCTTGTGTATTCTTCCTCCCTTATCAAAGATGCAGTTCCTGCCTAGTGAAGCAATGATTGTCTGTTATTTTAAGTTGCCCTTTATTTATTTATTTTTTTATAATATCAACTTTACATTGGTTAATCTGTTGCACTTTCAGAGACACAAATTTTTCACTCTTATAAAATGTTCTGGGAATGTGAAGTGAAGCAGTATTATTTCTAGTCAGAGAAGTTTAATGTCTTGTCTCTTAACAGCAACAAAAAATCTTCTAAAGGAACAATCTTGGTTATCCATATGGTCCTGACCTAGGGAACACTGTTGATTTCTGTGTTGTTAGAGTATGAAGCTTCTGATTATACTACCTGCTGTTGATTTTTCAGTTCACCAAGAGTGATTCCTCTAACAATATCTATTTCTCTTTGTTGATTTCTTTTCTCATTTAGATTTGACTTTAATGAATCAGATTCTGGGTCAGAGAGATAATAAAGGGATTAAGACACTGATCTAGCATGAAGCTATGCTGTTTTCATCCTGAATACGGCAAACACTTTTCCAGAGAACTGCCAGGAGTGATCTCTGAGCATGAAACCAGGAAGAAGCACTCAACACTGTGTGGATGTGGCCTGAGATAAAAACAAAGGAAACAAAAGAAAACAAAAAGTATAAATTGAAAAATCAGATTCTGCTCTTACTTTGCCCCCATTTTAGTTGTTGAAGAACCCAGTTTTATCTCTTCAATCGCATTGTTAGGCAAATGTCAATCACCTACTTGATTCTTGGCTATCCAATGGCAATATGAACATGAACGCATTTACCTTCAGTAGACAAACAGCAATAGCACAGCTGGTAGGGCATTGCCTTGCATGTTGCCAACCTGGATTCGATTCCTCCTTCCCTCTCAGAGAGCCCAGCAAGCTACCGAGAGTATCCTGCCCGAATGCAAAGACTGGCAAGCTACCAGTGGTGTATTCGATATTCCAAAAACAGTAACAAGTCTCACAATGGAGTCGTTACTGGTGCCTGCTTCAGCAAATTGATGAACAATGAGATGGCAGTGATAGAGTGATATAATGACAGTGATAGAGTGATATAGTGACAGATAAACAGAGAATGGCTGTCTCTTATAGAACTTGGCATCATGTTGAGGATGGCATCTATGTGATGGAATGGGTGATGGTGACACATGGTTCCATTGTCCCTGCTAGTGTGTAAATATAGGGTGATATAACATTCTAGGAATGAATGTAACTTGGTTTGGAAAATGCTAAACTATGAATATTTCAGCTGGGACTTCATGGGAAAGGTGAACAGGGGGAAAGTGTTAGGGAACTGGTAGGAAGGGAAAGGCACTCCTGGCAGAAAGGAAAAACATGACAGGGACAATCATCTGGACCTATACTTTGTTCAGATAGGAGTGTGACTTTTGGGTATAGTTGGGCATTAACACAAAAGGAGTGTAAAGAGGGATGTAATCAGAGAGAAATCAATCAGCATTGATGAGATTATTTTTAAATTAATATTGTGCATATTACTTTAAATGCACTAGGAATTTGAACCTAGGGAGATATGAAGAAGGTGAGACACTAGCCTTGCATTCAGCAAATCATGATTCAATCCCAGGTACTAAAAATGGTGCTCGGGTGCTGCTGAGCACAATTAAGACTTGAGTACGGGTGGGTGTGCCCTGGCCTCCAAATAAAATGTAGTTCCTGAACTGGGAACTAGAGAAGTAATATAGGGCTTAAGGTGCTTGCCTTACCTGTGACTTGATGATCAGGAGTGACCCTTGAGTACAGAGCCAGGAGTTTCCCCTGAATATCATCTCGTGTGCCCCCCAAACGAAGACAACAAAACAAAACACATTTATAATATTATTCAGAATACAAATTTTGGGACATTTACATCAGAGACATATTTTACAGAGTTAGAGATTTTTACAGAGTTAGAGACTTAAAATGGATTTTAAGGTTTAAATGGAAACCTCCCGTTTCTACATGCATATGCAAATTTATCATGCATCCACTTCATTATAATTCTATCATCTGTACCATACTTATCAGAGGGAACATTTACCTCATGATGAATGGGCTTCATTAGTGGTGGTTTGAGGCAATATTTTTATTCATCTGTAAAGGTTAAAAAGCCTCTATTAATTCATTTTGAAGAATTATTATTTAAGATACAAATTCTTTCTGTTTGTAGTTTTTAAATGAGGGAGAAAATACATTTTCTTTCTTAATCTGATCAGTTTATAGCTTGGAAGAAAGGCAGTAGGCTTGAACAAGAGCATTGCATAAAGATATCTATCAAAAACTAAGTTTTAAGTCTTTGGAAAATGACATTGTGTCTTTTCATTGGTCCATTTGGCTTTTGTTCCAGGAAATTTAACTTCAAAACTGATAAACCCTTTTCTGTGGATGTGGCTTATATAAATCAATGAATTAAATATAGTCTATAATGATCCAAAGAATGTTGTATTAATTATTTATAAAAATTTGAGGCTTCAACTGTTATCTCAAATATTAAATTTGACAGATTTAAGGGGAAGAAATCAAAAGAATTTGCATGGGAACTTCTAATAAAAAAATTAAAATGACATTAGTTTAACAATCAATAGATAAAAACCTAACTATATTACTTGAAGAAAAATTTTACTTGAGCTGTTTCTACTTCTAGTTTATAAATCAACACTTCTTCGTGTTTCTGAACAGAAAAAGATGTTGGGGCATGTATAACCACTGCAGAAGGAAGATATTTCATTTGTATTTATATCTATACTCATTATCACGAATAATGCTGCTTTTGCATATTGCATGGGTGTATATATGGCTATTTACAAAAGGAAATTAAGGTGAGCTTAAATTAATATTATTTTTTTTGACTCATAGGGTTAGTATGCTAGTAAAACATAGGATATTTCTGATGGCCCATGGAACTGGAAGGGAAAACAGAGATTAATGACAGATTGAACACAAAACACAGAATAGCAAGGTAAGTTTCCTCCCTGAGGTGTTTTCTTCCTTCATAAACATTCATTAAGCATCTACTATGAATCAAATACTAAGACGATGAAAGAAGGAAAGCCATATGTCCCATTACACACAATCCATTATTAGTTTTGTGAACTGAAATCACATTGAGAGTTAAAAAAATTCTTCAGCCCCTTGTGGTGCATGCAATGAATGCAGTTAAATATGCAGTCAGAGCATCTAACAGAATAGAGACTTGAGGCATTTCACTCTTCATTAAAAAACTATAGTAAAACCACAGACTTCAGCTTAAAGCAATACCCTCCTTTTTTTTTTTTTTTTTTTTTTTTTTTTTTTTTTTTGCAGTCACTGTTCCCTTGCCAACATTTGTAGTAATTTCAGATTAGGAGTTTTGCATCTTCAGCGGAACCTAAACCCTCCTGCCTGGATCCCACCCACCTAAAATAAACATAAAAAAAGACAGAGAAAAATAAAAGAAAAAAAAAGAAATAAAAAGGGGGAAATAGCGTTACTGGTCTGGCCTGGTTAGAGAGAAGAAGAAAAGTAAGGAAGAAAGATGGAAAAGAAAGAATGAGGATGGAGTAAGGGGATGGGATGCAAAGAGGCAGAAAGCAGTTCCTTTCTCCCTCTGCTCGCCCTGCGGGTCGGTCCTGCTCGCTGGCGGCTCAGCCGCGCGGGGCCCTCCACTGCGCCCCCTAGCGTCGGCGCGGGGCAGCGGGAGGCGGGCGACTACCTCTTTAAATGACAGCTGGGGCGCGGGGCTCCGTCCCGAGCCTGACGTCAGTGCCGCCTCCCCGGCGGTCTGGAGTAGTTTAGCGCCACCGTCCGCGCTCTGGGTACCCGGGAGCGCTCGCCCTCCGCTGGGGCGGCGAGTTTGCTTTTTGCTCCCATCCCTCCTGCCGCCGCCTCCAGCGCGTCTCGCCCAGTCTCTCGCACACTTCGCCGACGCCCCCCAAGGAGCAGCGGCTTCCCGCCCCCCCCCCCGGCTTTGATTTTATTTATTTATTTATTCATTTATTTTCTCGCGCTCGACCGCCACCGCGGCGCCTGCGGAGCCTTCTCCCCGCGCTTCGCTGCCCACCCCCCGATGGAGCCCGGGCGCCGCCGCCGTCTCCGCCGCCGCTGCTGCCGCTGCCCCGCGCCCTGAGCGCCGCGGACACGCGCCGGCCGGCCCGAGGGCAGCCGCGAGCGCACGCGGGGCGCCCCCCGCGAGTTGCTGCTCTCCAGGGTCACCGGGCCGCTGGCCGGGGCGGGGGCGGCGGGGCGAACCATGGCTTTGAAGGACACGGGCGGCGGCACCATCCTCCCCATTAGCGACATGGTGTCGGCGTCCAGCTCGCCCGGCGGAGCGTCGGCCACCGGCGTCGCCGCCGCCCCGGGGCCCTGCGCGCCCTCCCCCTTCCCCGAGGTGGTGGAGCTGAACGTGGGGGGCCAGGTGTATGTGACCAAGCACTCGACGCTGCTCAGCGTCCCGGACAGCACTCTGGCCACGATGTTCTCCCCGGCCAGCCCCCGGGGCGGCGTCCGACGCCGCGGCGAGCTGCCCAGGGACAGCCGCGCGCGCTTCTTTATCGACCGCGACGGCTTCCTCTTCAGGTACGTGCTGGACTACCTGCGCGACAAGCAGCTGGCGCTGCCCGAGCACTTCCCCGAGAAGGAGCGGCTGCTGCGCGAGGCCGAGTACTTCCAGCTGGGCGACCTGGTCAAGCTGCTGGCCCCCAAGGTCACCAAGCAGAACTCCATCAACGACGAAGGCTGCCAGAGCGACCTGGACGACAACGTGTCGCAGGGCAGTAGCGACGCGCTGTTGCTGCGGGGGGCGGCGGCGGCGGCGACAGCGACAGCGACAGCGGCGACAGCGGCGGCTCCCGCACCCTCGGGGGCCGGAGCGCCGGGCGGCGGGCAGCGCGCGGCGCCCGACAAGCGTTCGGGCTTCCTGACGCTCGGCTACCGCGGCTCCTACACGGCTGTGCGCGACAACCAGGCGGACGCCAAGTTCCGGCGGGTGGCGCGCATCATGGTGTGCGGGCGCATCGCGCTGGCCAAGGAGGTCTTCGGGGACACGCTCAACGAGAGCCGCGACCCCGATCGCCCGCCCGAGAAGTACACGTCGCGCTTCTACCTCAAGTTCACCTACTTGGAGCAGGCTTTCGACCGCCTGTCCGAGGCCGGCTTCCACATGGTGGCGTGCAACTCCTCGGGCACGGCCGCCTTCGTCAACCAGTACCGCGACGACAAGATCTGGAGCAGCTACACCGAGTACATCTTCTTCCGTAAGTTCGCACGTCGCCCGCGGCTCGGCCCGGGGCGTGGTTGGAGCCGGCCCGGGGGCCCCGCGGGGGTGCCGGGCGGGAGAGCTGGTGGATCAGAGAGGTTCCGCCCCGGGTGGTTCTTGCAACCCCCCAGACGCGAGATGGACGCTTTTTGCCTCTTGCAATCGCCCACCTCCGCCGGCTCCAACTTCCGAACCTGGAGTTCCCACGCGGTTCTTCTTTCGTGCCCGCGGTGGCCCGGCCCTTCTGACTCATTCCTGGCGGGGACTCTGAGTTTCCTCCTGCGGAGGGCGGGGAGGAGAGGGGCGCACCCGGCTGGGTACCCTGGTCCTCTGGCTTGGCTAGGCGCCTATACCGCGGGGCTCCTGCTGGGTCGGGGATGGGGGGTCTGTGCAGTGGGAAGGCATCGGGCACCGCCGCGCGCCGGGGTCACCTGCTGGAGGGGCCGGTCCGCTCCGCAGCACCTCGTGAGGGCCTGAGAGCGGCGGCGGGTGAGAGGTGTCCACCAAGCACCCCGACCTGCTGATCCGCTTCCCACACCGCACCAGAGGCTGTGACTCTGTGCAAACGCAGGGGTGCTTTGATGGGAGGGGAGGAGTGAATTAGAATTTGGAGGGTCCGGTGTTGCCCTTAGGGTGGAGATTAAGAGCAAGTGAGCGAGTGAGAGCGAGGGAGAAAGGAGGGAAGAGTAAGAGAAAGAGGGGGAGAGGGAGAGAGGGAGGGGAAGAGAGAGAGAGAGGGAGGGAGAGGGAGAGGAGGGGATGGGAGTGGGAGAGAGAGAGAGAGAGGGGAAGAGAGAAAGAGAAAGAGAGAGAGGGAGGAGAGGAGGGGATGGGAATGGGGAAGAGAGAGAGAGAGAGAGAGAGAGAGAGAGAGAGAGAGAGAGAGAGAGAGAGAGAGAGATTTTCATGGATTGCACTTGCTTTGTGGGAACCTCCAGTGTTCAAGGGGCTTATATTCTCTTCTCCCAACAAGATGCTTTTTGTAGCAGACTTCTTCACCAGGGGTGTCTGTGAATCCAGCTCAAGAACTTCACCAAATGCCACTGAGGCCTGGGAATGCCTAGCAAGGGGCTGGCAGAGTTTTTTTGATGCCTGTAAAGTGAGGAGGGGAAGAGCCTAGAGCTATTCTGACAAAGGAAAAGTCAACTGGTGAAGTGGTAAAGGCTTCTGGAGCAACCTTTGGCAAGACACAGTGACCTTTAGACCCTGCCTATGGTGTTAGGGAAAGAGAGTGGCACTGTTGGCCAGTGGTAGAAATAAACGCATCCTAATTGTGTTTATATCAGGTTATTCACCAGGACTTGAGTTTCTTTTTCTGCTCCATATTTTCACAGGAGAAGTGGGCGTTCCCTCTCCCCCAGGCTCGGCCTTGTAGATCTGTGTGTGTATATTCTGATCACCAAACTCATCTGTTGAGTAGTGCTGGATTTCCTAAGAAACTATTTCCCCAGAGAAACAACTGAAGTGACACATAAATGCCTTATTTCTAAGTGTTATTATTACCTAGTGATACAGTTCATAGAAAAGTCCTGGAACAGAAGGCAATAGTACAATTATTCATGCGAAACTGGGATCTCTTACATGTATATTTTAAATAACTAAGGTGTTTTAGCATTATTCTAGGAACCATAGCTGTGATGTTCGAAGATCGTCTGGTACATAGGATCAAGGCTTCATGCATTGGCATGTCCTCTGAAACTCACGATTCCCCATGAATAATATCCGTGGAATAATGTCAGTGATAGGGTTCCATGTATACATCATTCCAACACCACATACCCACCAGAGACTGTTTCTCTCAACATTGTCTTGAATAACAGAGTTCCTGCACCTTCACCAGCACCAAAATGTCCCAAACCCTCTTCCCGCTCTGTCTTTAGTTCACCTCTAGTTCACCTTTTCTTTCCTTTTATCCCTGCCCTACTTGGTAATCTGTTTTATAGTTAGAGGCCGAGAGTTTGTCCTCGTTTGCTATCACCTACTTTCTTGTTTCGTTTTTTCTCTATTTATCATTGGTATGTGAAGTCATCTGGTATTTGTTCTTCTCCCTCTGGCTTATTTCACTTAATATGTTGTCCTCTAATTTCATCAAAGTTGCAGCAAACTGAATTTTTCTTTTTTCACAGCTGTATAGTATTTTGTTGTGTGTGTGCATATATATATATATATCACATTTTTTGTCTATCAATCTGTTGTTGGACTTTGGATTGTTTCAGTACTTAACACTTCAGTGAGTATAAGTGTACATAAAATATTTGAATCATGCTTTTGTGTTTACTGGGATAGATGTCAGAAGAGGGATAATTGAAAATAATCTCTCATATGGAAACTGTTCTTAATTTGTTGAACATTCTCCAAACTGTTTTACATAGAGGCAGAACCATATAAGATTCACCAACAGTGAAAAAGGGTCATTTATTCACTATATCCCTGCCAATTCTGGTTGTTTACAGTATTTTTGATACATGCTATTCTTACTGGTATGAAAGTCACTTTGATTTGTATTTCTATGATAACAAGTGACATTAAATACCTACTGACAGGCTTTATATTTATTTCTGCTAAGTGCCTATTCATCTTATTTTTAGGTGTTTTTTTTTAATTTTTGAGCTTTTTGAGTGTTTTATATGACTTAGATATTTGTCCTTTATCTAATGTATATAGCATGCAAATATCTTCTTATATCCAGTAGTTGTATTTTAATTTTAGACCATGTTTCTTTTGTCACTCAAAACCTTTTTTTGATAAACATTCATATGTTAAAAATACTGTCTTAACAACCAGCTTCCTTCCTGGAAAGTGGATGTTTCAGAGGGAATTTAAGTCATCTAAATTTGCTGATCATACTCTAGTTTCTGCACCAACTTCAATAGAACATTTTCTGATTTAGAGCCAAGAAGTGTTTTAACACTTCTCTTTAGGACTTGAAACTTTGGCAATATTCTCTCATAAATGCTGAGCTAGAATCCTATTTCCTTAAGTGCTTGTATTCAAGTCACTGGTTTCTAACTGCTCAAGGTTATATACAGGTTATTAAACATTTAACACCAGATTCATTTAGCTACTTGAATACTTTAATTTATTTTGCTATTACTCATTATATTAGCAAGTTTCCATAACATGTACTAAAACTACTAAATTTTATATTACTCATCCACAGCTAAAGATGGATTGTTCTCTATTGAAAAAAAAATAGTGCTTTGTGTGTGTGTGTGTGTGTGTGTGTGTGTGTGAGAGAGAGAGAGAGAGAGAGAGAGAGAGAGAGAGAGAGAGAGAGAGAGAGAGAGAGAGAGAGAGATGCATTCTAGGGGCTGGAGCGATAGTACAGTGGGTAGGGTATTTGCCTTGCAGGCAGCCGACCCGGGTTCGATTCTCCCAGCATCCCATATGGTCCCCCGAGCACTGCCATGGGTAATTCCTGAGTGCATGAACCAGGAGTAACCCCTGTGCTTCTCCGGGTATGACCCAAAAAAGAAACTAAAAGCCATTGTAGCTATTTTAAATAATATCTAGGAGTACAAAAAGGCATTTTATATTGGCATTATATTAGTCAGTAGTTTTATATTTGTGATACAATCCCAACTCCCATAGACTGCAACTATCATTATGTACTATCATTATGTATTCTTTGTTTCTCATAATAAGTGAGTTAATGCAAAGGTAATATTAATTTATTGGTATTCTCTTCCTAAAGTGCTTCAAAGATTTTATTTCTCACCATTGTTGAGTAAGGTGGGTACATTTATATATGTCTCTGTAGTTGCTTAATATACTTTATGCTGTGGTGTCTCAAAGTGCCATATCTGTGTATTAGTGCTGCTTCTAAAGGACATGTGAATTCTAATTTCCTTTGGTGGATTTTTATCTCTATAATTTCATACTTAATGATTTTTTATTCTAGTTGAGTTAAAGAAAAAAGTTGGGGGGTTGAAGCCATAGTACAGCGGGGCTGGACCCATAGTACAATGGGTAGGGAATTTGCCTTGCACTTGGACCCAGGTTCGATTCCCAACATCCCATAAGGTCCCCCTCCCCTCCCCCCCACCCCTGTCCCCCAATAGTGCCTGGAGTGATTCCTGAGTGCAGAGCCAGGAATCAGCGGGTGTGACCCAAAAAGCAAAAAAAAAAAAAAAAAAAAAAAGAAAAAAGAAAAAAGAAGTGTTTGAGCTAAGGGCCTAGGGATAGATAAGGGGTAGAGCAAGACTGCTTGGAAACATGAGATGAGGACATTGAAGCTAAGAGTTTGACCCCTGCTAAACGAAAGAAAGTAAATTTATGTCATTTAGCAGTCACAGTCCTTAGGACATGCTGGTGGTGTCTTTAATTGAATTTATTATTTTGTTAATAAGAAACAATAGGGCAGAGGTTTCATGAGGACTTACCCGAGTAACTTTAATCCTGTTTTCGTAGGCTAGTAAACTACTTTCTAAGTCTGAGGGTGATGGGGGATGTGGCGCTGAGCTGCATTTCATAAACCATTCTTTTCCTATTAAGGCTTATATTTATATCTTCAAACAAAGTAAATGAAATAGCTCATACTGAACATTTATGTTCTACAAGTTCATTTCCTTCCCCTTTGGCTTTACAGTTCACCCTGTTTATGTACATTGTCAGTTTTCACCACCACGTAGGACTAAGGGAACCCTGAATGTGGAATTTTTCCGTATTTAACCTCTACATTTCTCAATCTTTTTGGAGCACACTAGGAGTAGTACCTTCATGGCATTTCTTGCAATGTATTGTGTCTCTCTTTTTGTTTCTTGATATGTCCAATTTTTCACTAGAATTTTGGAGACACATTTGACATAAAGAATTTCGTAAGTTTAAAGTATAAAAGGTATACTTTATGATTTATATTTCATATTACAATATCCTTACCACTGGAATGCTAGCTAACATTCTGTTAAGTAAAATAATTACCACTATTTATTTCTGTTGAGAGCATTTTTAAAAAATCCCTGTCAACAATTTCAAGTATATCGTTTAGTACCATTAACTATGACATAATGCTGTGCTTTAAGTGCCCTGAATTCGTTCATCAGATAACTGGAAATTTGTACCCTTTGACTCACCGCTCTGTATTTCTCTTCTATGACTCTGGTCTAGTCGATACTCACCATTCTACTTTTGGTTTCTGTGAGCTTGGCAGTTTTAAGGGTCTAGTCATGTATGCCTAAATAACGTTATGCAGTGCTTATCTTTTTCTGCATGACATTTCACAGAGCTTTCTATCTTCAGGTTCCATCCATGTTGTCCTAATGGGCAAGGTTTTCTTTTTTGTCATGTCTTAATAATATTCAGGAAATCTCTGTATATATACATATGTGTATATGATCTGTTGTTATTTTTTGTAGGTTGTCAGATTTCAAGGTTGTTTCTGTGTCTTGACAAGTTGGCTAGTACTGTAATTAATATTAGAATGCAGATATATCTAAGATATCTTGCTTTTAGTTTTTTAGCTATTTATTGAAAAGGGTGGTTGCTGTATCATTACAGAACTTTTCGTTTCTTCTGCTGTATTTCTAAGACATTCAAGAACCTGTACAGTATTTCCACTTTTACCCCCTTTTAGCATATTTAGATAATATGCTTAGTTATTTCAAGTTACTTTATGCTCTCATCATCAAGCATATTTATCGTTATTATTTGTTACTTGGTTTTTATACTATGAAGCTCAGTAATACCCTATTTTTGACAAAATTTTAATCAAAGATTAAGGATTTATCCCAGACTTTTAATAAAAACTCTTGTGTCTGAGTATGATACCTATGATTTTTGTTGAATTGTGTATAGTATTTTATGAGTGAAATTTATAAATTGGTTGTTTCTAATTGCTGCATGTTATTAATCTTAGTGTGCATTTACCTAACTACCTCTTTTCCACGGATCTACACTTAGATACCTTCAACCTAATCACACTGCCCAGTTCACTGTTTACCTGTGAGATAATTTTTGAAATGCAATCTAGGAAAATTACCAGGTCATCCAGCATGCATTCACTTCAGTTTATTAAGTGTTGTCAGGTGGCTTGTCCAAATGAGTGCAGTGGTCTTAATTTCTAGAGCGAAACACGAAAATTCCATTATCTCATCTTTCCTATTAACATTTGGCAAATTTCTGTTTCTAATTGTTGCAAAAATACAAGAAAAGCTGTTTCTTCTCTCTAATGTCTTATGATGAATCTGTAATTTTTGGCAAGTCTCTAGAAATTGGAAGGATTTGTAGAGTTTTAAGTGAGCTGATACAGAGGCTCTCCCATACTGATCTCTTTGGTCACGTCCTTTCCTGATTAAAATTCAAATCACAGTAGTCATAGTAGTATCAACAAAATTCCTGCATAAAATGATGGTATTCCACTTGATGCAATGAATATTTTGCTAGTTTTTCCTCACAAAGTAGAGAGCACAACATTTGTCATTTCTGCCTTATATTGGGTAACATACATATAATACATTACATGAGATCTGGCTGTAATTGCCTACAGGATAGTCACCTATGATGAATGTATTAATGTGCTCACTCTAAGACAGGTAAAGTCTCATTGTACTGGCATTAGAATAATTTTGTGTTCTACATGGCAGCAACTGACTTTTCCATTAAGTAAATACTCCCTTTCCCATTGTCCTTTCTGGTACCTTTCTTTATCTTTGGGAATTCTTTCTTGATGTTTGTCCTTCATGACCACATCTGAAGCATATTTCGGGCAGTACAGCCTCCTTGCCACAGTACACTTTTCACCTTTGCAGTAATAGGCATTTGGAAATAAAATAGCCTCAGCTATTTTAGGTCAGTCTTCTAATTTCTTTGGCAAAAATTTGTAGTGCCCCTTTGGTCAGTTTTCTAGTAAATTAAGAGCAATCAAAATCCTGTGCAATGGAATTTCAGTTCTGAAGACTCATTACTTTGTGACCTCTGTGAATTACTCATTCTCCCCTCTCTTAAATTAATGGGTTTGAAGGATGGTGCCAACTTTGTCAGCAGTGAATTTGCCCTTGTGTGAAAGAGTTCTAAGTCCTGCTAAGACTGCAGTTTTATGGTTACATTTTATCATTGCAGTTGTTTATAATTTAAAATTTTCCATTATGTTTCAAATTTGAAACATAAAGGGGGAAAAATGACAAAGTTATACAAGACTCCAATTGATCCATCTTGATTCTATGGTAATCAACATTTCATCTTTGACTCTTTTTTTCTAGAAAATTTTAAAGAAAACTCAAAAATTACTATATTTCATTTATTTTTTGTATCAAAACCAAAATTTTGTGACTCTGATGCCATCCTTTTTTAACACAGAAATGGAGTCTATTGATCTATTATCTGATTACAACTAAATATTTAGAATATGGGTACTTGATTACTTGTGACATCATTTGGGTTGTTTCTATGTCCCTATCCCTATTTTTTGTTGAGTGGACATTAACCTTCACTGGAGTATACTTTTTCTGAGTGTATGCAATATTATTTATAGGTAATTCTGTGTACTCAGTATATTTCATAGCAACCATTGCACAATGTTAGGCTACCCTAATTTTGTTAAATACCTGGATTTGTGGGATATGAAAAGTAAAGAAACAAAACTTAGTAAGAGACTAACACCCAAGGACAGTCAGGATGAATGGTCCATGGTTGGGAGCCTGCCTCAAGGGCTGAGGGAGAGGGTAGTTGGGACAGAGAAGGGACCATTATGACAATAATGGTTGGAAGGGGTTTCTCTGTATTGGAGAAGTGTGCTGAATATGGGCAAAGGACAAACATGATGGCCTCTCATTATCTGTATTGCAAACCATAATGCCCAGAAGGGGAGAGAGAGACACAGAGAAAGAGCGAGAGAGAGAGCGAGAGAGAGAGAGAGAGACAGAGAGAGACAGACAGAGAGAGAGAGAGAGAGAGAGAGAGAGAGGAAAAGTGTCTGCCATAGAGGCAGGTTGGGGGGGTTGTCAGGAAGGTTATGAGGTACAGGGGGATATTGATGGTGGGAAATGTGCACTGGTGAAGGGATGGTGTTGGAACATTGTGTGACTAACAGTCAATCATGGAAGCTTCATAACTGTTTCTCACAGTGACATGGTGATTCAATTTAAAATTTTTTTTAATAACTGGATTTAAAATTTGCCCTCTGCAAATTTCAAAATTACAGTATTTTCCCTCAACTTCTCTGTCAGACTATGGGCAAAGGAAGAAGAGTACTTATTTTCTCAATAAGAGTTGTGTTCTTTTCTATATTTTATGAAAATTTTTCTAGTTGGATCTTTCCTATAAAATTTCGTGGAAAGAAGCAAACGTTACATGCTGATATTCTTAATTTCTTAGCATTTTATTTTATTTTATAGCTTTAGTTGGCATGTGTACTTGTATGGCCAAATGAGAACTGTTATATAATTGTCATATTCCCTCTGTACAATATCTTTATTTTGTAGCCAACTAATTACCTTAGTGCCCTCCTGCTATATTATACCAGTGTCATTTCAGGTTTTGTTTTCAAGAAGGAAAATCATATTCTTTAGCCAAATTCATAGTTTTTAGCTGCAAAATCGAAACAAACTTTTTGAAAGGAATATATATTAAGGGTATGAATATCTCTTAGCATTGTAGAAAGGATTCCAGAAGTAGACTCTAGATTAAGCTCTTAAGAAATACTTTAAAGCAGGCTAGAAAGATAGTACAAGGGACAAGACACTTTGCATGTGGCTGACCCTGGATTGATCTTAGCCTTACATCATATGGCCTCCTGGATACAGGCAGGAGTAATCTCTAAATATAGAGCTAGCAGAATGCCCTGTGTACTGCAAGGTTGAGACCCACAGAGAGTGAGAGAGTTAGAGTGAGAGAGGGGAGTGGAGAGAAAGAGAGAGGGAGAAGGAAGGAAGGAAGGAAGGAAGGAAGGAAGGAAGGAAGGAAGGAAGGAAGGAAGGAAGGAAGGAAGGAAGGAAGGAAGGAAGGAAGGGAGGGAGGGAGGGAGGGAGGGAGGGAGGGAGGAAGGGAGGGAGGGAGGGAAAAAGAAAAATGAAGGAATAAAGAAAGGAAAGAAAGAGAGAAAGAGAAAGAAAGAAAAAGAAGAAAGAAAGAACAAGAGAGAAAGAATGAGAGAGAGAGAAAGAGAGAGAGAAAGAAGGAAAGAAGAAAAGAAGGAAAGAAATTGTAGTCCACATTCAAGAACTGACCACTAAAGGAACTTATGCCTTTATAACAGTTTGGGAATTCTGATTCAGAAATCCGAAAGCACTGTGATAGACTATTTCCCTGTGCCACCGTGAGGTTCCTCATCTAGATTGCCCTGAATTTTATATGCAACTCTGAGGGATAAGTGCAAGACATATTAGTGTGATTGACTGCACTGATTGCTACAACTAGGTCGCTTCCAGAAACCCATTTAAGGGAGTCAGGATATTTCATTTTCAGCTCTCCACTCATCCCATTCAGCAAGTGTTCTGCATCCCTTATATCCTGCGCCTCATTTGAATTTGAGGGAAATGCTAGCTAGATGATCATTTTTATTAAAATGTCCATAAATATATTCATATGTGAACACCTTATTTCTTTTATGATTTCACTGCATAACTTCCTGTATGGGCATTTCTTTTTTATACTAGGTATGTATAATTACTAGGAAATGAGACTAATAATTTAAATTTTATTGTGTTCAAGTCTAGGATAAGTGAAAATCTACCAAATTGTTAGACGATTGTATTTGTAGTAAACTCAAGTGCATATGGATCCTAGCAACAATTAGAGAAAAATCAAAAAATCTTGGCTTACATTTTGTTTCTGTCACTTCCTAGTTACTGATTTTCTGAAGATCACTTAACTACTTTGAGATTATTTTATCTTCTCTCTCAGGAAAAATGAATGATCTAAGCATAAATGAGATAATGTTTGTATTTTTATTTATTTATATGTGTATATTTTTTGGGTAGTCAAGCATGTTACTCATTTGCCCTTTGCCAGGTGTTTTTTTAATTTTTTTTTTATCAAATCACCGTGAGCTACATTTACAAAGCTTTCATGTTTGAGATTCAGTCACACAATGATCTAACATGCATCCCTCCACCAGTGTATATTTTCTCAAACCAATGTCCCCAGTATCCCTCTTCCTACCATCCCACCCCACCCCTGCCTCTATGGCAGACAATTTCCTTCTTTCTCTCTACTTTGGGGCGTTATGTTATCTGCATTGACAAGTATTTTTAACCCTCCATGCTATATAAAATGGATAAGTAGTAACAAAATATGCTTGGCGCTGAGGTAAAGTATTAGATTAAATCAGATACACACTAAAGTTACTCCAGCTTTGTGCCTGGTGAGCTACATTTGTCTGGCATTGAGTCAACGAAGTCACTTCTGAAAGGACAGCTATAGGAAAATTAACAGCAATGCTTGAAATTCATAATAAACAATCCCTCAAATGTCCAGGAATAACCGCAAGATCCCACATCACGTAGGGGAGTTAAACTCCTGAGAAATTCACTTTCAAACCTGATGCAGGCATGTTGTCCAGTCAAGTTAAGAAGATAATTGTATATTGCATTTGCTCTTCCTTCTCTATGGAGTGAAGTTTCACATTGCATCTCATGCTCTACTACTTCTTCTTTTCTTTTTTCTTTTTTTGGGGGGGATCACACCAGGCATTTCACAGGTGTTACTCCTGGCTTTGTGACTTTGCACTCAGGAATTACTCCTGGCAGTGCTCAGGGGACCATATGCAATGCCGAGAATCGAACCTGGGTCAACTGCGTACAAGGAAAATGCCTTATCCATTGTACTATTTCTCCAGCCCCTCTACTACTTCTTGATTGTGGTAGGGAAGGGCATAATGTTAGAGGTAGGTTTTAAATATGGAAATGAAACATGATTTTTTTTGTTAGAGAGAGTTATCATCATCATCATCATCATCATCTTCATCATCATCATTTTCATTGATGAGGGCCTCTCTAGTGGTGCTCAGGAGTTCTGGGGACCACTCCCAGTGATTTTCTCCCAATCAATCCTGTAGTTATCTGCTAAGGTTCTAAGATGTGATGCTGTTTGAGCCCTGCATTGCCCTGGGCACAACCAGAGCACCATTCAGTGCTACACCAGAGAAGCTGTTGGAGAGGTATGAGTGCTGAGGATGGACCTGGAACTGGGCACTGTACTCCCTGTGCTCTCTCCCTGGCCCAGAGAGGCTGATGTTTTTGTTTGTTTGCTTGTTTTTTATTGAATCACCATGTGGAAAATAGCAATGCTTTCAGGCTTAAGTCTCAGTTATACAATGCTGAAACAACCATCCCTTCACCAGTGCACATATTTTACCACCAAAAAAACCCCAGTATACCTCCCATCCCACCTTCCCCACCCCCTGCCTGTGTAACTGATAAATTTCACTTTACTTTCTCTTTACTTTGGTTACATTTAATATTTCAACAAAAAGCTCACTATTATTGTTAGGAGTTCCCCACTATAGTCAGACCTGCTGTGAAGTGATATGAGGTTTTGGATTTCTGTATTTTAGCAACTAAGTCCAAGGAAATTTCTTCCAGAAATTGGATCATTGCAAGCTTGTATCTCTCATTAGTGGTACTCATAATATGGAGGTTGCCACGCTCGCTTCCCTCCCCCCGCCCCCAGCAAGGAAAAGGCGAGAGAGAAAAACCTTTCCCTTCTGGGCAGGCATGGGGCTGTGGCTTAGTTCTCAGTCTGGAGACATTTCTGCTAGGAGCTGCCGGTACCAAAAGTAGTTTAGCTGGCCTCTGGAATCCTGATCGTGCAGCTGCGGTGAGGCCACACACGTGCGGCCCCCAAGATCACATCTCAGCGAAGAGCGAGGCCCGTACCATCCACCGAAGCTGATGTTTTTAAAATTAGATTTACTCTCTGTGTCTTACTAAGTGAAGTTTCACACTGTGTCTAGCAATAAATTGCCACTTCATCAGTGTTTATTGATTTAATTAGGCAACTATGTTATGGCTCGAAGAGGACAGACAATGAGTGGGGTTAAGGAGGAAGGAGTAAACCAGGATTGTGTTCATCTCCTACTCCTCCGAGTTAATGATGGTGACTTTTGCTAAATCATTTATTGTGTCTAATACTTGGCTTCTTATTTTACAAGATTAGTGTAATAACAGAATGCATTTCGGAGAGTGCTCTCAGGACTAAATGATATGATGATTGAGAAACATTTTGACACAGAATTTTATATAAGACAAAAATTTTCAAAAGTTATCTAGAAATGCAATAACAGAAGAAGTGATTATTATCTGAACTGAAGAGGAATGTTCAGAGTTCACGTTAGAGTAATGTTAAGATGGCAATTTACTGGTGCAAAGATGAAGATTTGGCCAAGAGCTTAGGAACCTTGCTAGCAATGGCATGCTAGCTAATAGTCTGATTTGGCTAGATGTCAGAGAAAATCTGAAAATGTAGGCAGAGGATAGATGACATTATACAAAAATCAATATTGTTATTATTGTTATTTTGGTTCTTGGGCCCTACCTAGATATACTCCTGACTCTGTGCTTAGAAATAAATCCCAGTGGTACTTGGGGGAACCATGTGTGGTTCTTGGGATCGAATCTAGGTTGGCTGTGTCCACCTTAAACCTTGTACTATCACTTTGACCCCAAGGCAAAGGATTTGAAATCAGAAAATTACATGAATAAATGTGTATTTTCAAGAAGCAAGGATAACAGCAGCAAAATGACACTCAGAATCAAAGACAGTGATGTAATCTGACTCATTGGTTGCGATTAGAACTTTTAGGATATAAATGAACCAATGTGCTCTGGTACAGATGAGAAGTAAGGGACTAGTTCTAGTGCTTTGTAGGTATCATCATAATCAGTTCAATTTTGGGATCAAGGACTTAACCAATATCTTGCAGTTGGCTTAACAGTCATCCCCCTCCCTTCCCCCCGCACCTTTGCTTGGGTATGTTTTGGGAGATAGAAAAGAAAGTGATGATATTATCCAATCTTTCATAAGGGGACACACCAAGTAAATAGTATTTCTAGCCTCGGAGTATTCCTTGGAATATAGCCTCAGGCTTTTGATTTTATTCAGTAGTCCTGGATTCAGACCATAGTACCACCTGGACCCCTGAGCATTGCTATCACCACTGAACATTGAATTGAAAGTAGCCCTCCAAACAGTCTGGTGAGGCCCCCAAACAAATAAATAAAACAAATGGTTCTTCTAAAGAATAATATACCATTTCTGGCAGGTGATTCCAGCCAAAAGGATGACTTAGGTGATTAAGTACAGGATCTATAAGGTATGACTCACTTCTAGAGGATTATTAGGATGAAAACATCAATAAGATTTACCAATTAGAATCTCATTGGTGGTTTCATAGATAATTAAAGAAAATGTTAAATTTATAGTGGTCAAAAATTGCATGACTGTGAAGTAATGTCTAATGTGGATGCAGAAATAGAGAAGATAGGTAATGAGATTCATCCAAGCTTGTGTCTTCTTAATGCAAGTGGCGTGAGGAAGAGAGCAGAGCTAATAAGAGTACTGATAAAAGAATAGTGGCTTACAGCATATTGCTTCTTCCAGAGTGAAGTCTTCTTCACGCTGTGAAGAAAATCAACACAACTATTATAGACTAAGGCAATTTCTTAACCTTTTCCATACTGTGGCCCTTTATGGCCTTATTGCTTTCTGTCCATAGGAGCATGTAGAAACTGTGGGTCTAGGAACTTGCAGAGCATTAATAGTTAAAATAGAATATTCATTTCCTACTGAATTAGAATCTCTGGGACATGGTATTTGATGTTGAAAGCTCTTGCTTGAAAGCATCTTCTTGAAAGCATTTTGCCAGATTAATGTTTAAGAACCTGTCTAGTTAAAAACAAGTGGTTCTCAAAAACTGAAATATTAAGTGAAAAACCAGGACAGAGATCTGTTTGCATATCATACTATTAATATTTTAAAAATATTCAAGTCAATGTTCATGTATTAAAAAGAATAGAATAATGCATTTAGGTATTATGAGATTGCATGACTTTAAATAGCTTTTTGGGGCCTGAGCAATAGTACAGTGGGTAGGGCACTTACTTGCATGTGGCCAACCCAGGTTCAATCCCAGGCACTCCAGTGGTCCCCTGAGCTTACAAGGATTTAACCTAAGCTCTGAGCCAGGAGAAAGCCCTGAGCTTTGTCCAGCATGGTCCCCAAACAAATAGCTTTTAATTTTTTTCCTAAATATTTATTTACTCATTTATTGCATGCATTGTTTTGGAAGGTAGGCACCAGTTCTTGGGACCCAGGGCCACTTTCAGTGGTTCTTGAACATAGTAGTATTGAAAGGATAATGGGGTGATAGCTGGTCATTCTTGGGAGTCTGTGAAGAGCTGGGATCCAATCCACAACCACTTGACCCACATCCCGAAACCTGCATGTCTCTTTAAGTTTAGCTTATATATTTCTTTTCTAATTAAAAATAATTTATATCCATTTTTATTTGACTCTTGTACAGTGTTAGAAAGGAGTCTGAATTCTTTCTCCATTTTTTCACTTGATAAGCCAGTTTTTCCTTGCGCTATTTCATACATTTCGTTTCTTTATTGAAGGTCAATTTATTGACATACCCGAGGATTTTTCCCTGGACTCTCAATACCATCCATAGGTCTGATCCTTATTCCAATACCACACTGTTTTTTTATTATTATTGCTACAGCTTTATACTATAGTTTTAAGATAGAGATAGAGAAACTTCCTATTTTCTTTTTTTTCTTGCAGTCTATTAGAACTGGGGTTATTAATTTCAACAGTGTTTGATCTATGTCATTAAAAGTTGTCATAGTTGTGTTTCATAGGGATTGTCTTAAGCTTTGGGTCCAGATCCATATATTATATTGAGAAAAGCATAGGTAAAACTTTGTGATATTTAATCTAGAGTTATCCTCAATGATCCGATGCCCATGATCAAGCAAATGCAAGCTGATAAATAAATGGGACTATATCATACATGGAAGCCCCTGCACTGCAAGGAAAAGAATACCAGAATAAAAGTACAAACACAGACTTGGAAAGAATGTTTTCTTACCACTCATCTGATATAGAATTGATACCCAACATATATAAACACAGGTACTACCTTACGAGAAAAAAACAAAAGAGATGCACTGAAACTTCAACCCAGAAGACATTTTAATGTCCAAAATGTCTGCTATGGGTTTATAGTTGCTTAGGGGTATATTCATCAAAAACGATCCTCTAGAAATGAAATATAGGAGACCAAAATATCCTTTGAAAAGTTTAAACTGAAGAATGTTTATGTTGAATTTTGACATACCTGGTATTGTTCAAAGCATATTTAAAGCGTAGCAATTGCAAAACTATTAGATGTTTATTGAGTAATTGTTGTTGACTGGACTTTTAAAAAAGAGGAATATCAAAACATGTATGTTATAAATCTAGTCCTTCCTTTTGTCTTTTTTAGGGGAAGGATGGGATGCTTGGCTGTGCTCAGAGATTGCTCCTGGCAATGGACTCAGGGATCATTTTCATAATGGTTCAGGGCAGGGTATTGTGATGCTTAGGATTAAACACAGGTGCCTGGGATTGAATATATTTACCTACTGTATTGCCTCTCTGTCCCTATAAATCTCATCTTCAACTTCAAGGTGATTGTAATACAGGTAAGGACAGACTTTAATTGAAACTTGATACTGAAAACAAAGGCAAATGCCAGGAAACAAGAGAGGCTAACAGAGAGACATGAACAGTGTAGATGATAGAAAGGAAAGTTTCTGCCAGAACTTCTTACAGAACTGAGCTAATAGTAATGCAAATGAAGAAAAAGGATGGTAAGAGAAACATTGTGAAGGAATAATCATGAGGTCTTGTTGCTTATTAAGTATCACTGTCACTGTCACTGTCATCCCATTCCTCATCGATTTGCTTGAGGGGGCACCGGTAAAGTCTCCATTGTGAGACTTGTTGTTACTATTTTTGGCATACTGAATATGCCACGGGTAGCTTTCCAGGCTCTGCAATGTGGGCGAGATACTCTCGGTAGCTTGCCAGGTTCTCCAAGGGGGCGGAGGAACCAAACCCAGGTGGGCCACGTGCAAGGCAAGTGCCCTACCACTGTGCTATTAGCTTCAGAAAATTTCTGGGAGTCAGGGAGTTGGTACGTCTAAGTCTTGCTTTATTATTATTATTTTTTTTTAATTAGAACCTACTCCTGAAAGTTCTGGATGCGGGAAGGAAACCCAGGGTTAATACTCAGAGCCTCATGCATGCTGGGAATGTGTTCTACTAAGCAGCCCACATTCATTTTGAATGGTACAAATTTCAGGTATCTGTCGGAGGTCCAATAAGTGAATACAAGAGACCCAAAAAAAGGATGCTAGGTATATGCTATCATTTACCTTGGCACTCTTACAAATTTCTTACAAATTCTGTTACCAATTAAATATGGAGAAGCTGAGTTAAATAAGTACAGAATATGTCACAGAGCATTACTCTACATGACTTTCAAAAAAAGAGGATACGTAGTACATACACATAAAGAATTTTAATTTCACCGATACATATTAGAATTACTGCAACATGTGGGGTATTTTAGTGGCACTTTTGTTTTAGGATCTTAACACATAATTACAGAAACTACTTTCTGTATTACCTTGATTAAGCAGCCATCACTGCAATGTCACACTATTTCTTCAACTTTACCCTCTCTGCAACCTTCAAACCAGGGCAGTAGATCCCTGTGCCTTAAGGGAGGCAGATTTCTTATTTTAAATGCTCCATGTGCTATAAGAAGATATAATGGATGTTTCTTGCTTCCTAATCCCCAAAGCTAAATAATAAGCATAATTGATGCTTATTAAGTAACAGGGACAAAAGCACTAGCATCAAAGATACATCTAATGATGCAGTGCTACTCACAGAACCCACAGGAATATGGGAGAGCAGATACTGATTAAGATGAGAGAAATGATTTTTTTAAGTTATTGTCCCAAATTGGATCATAGTAGCTATATCCATGGAAATTTATATTACTGCTGTTTTCAAAACAGGCCTTCTTAGATGGAGATTAAAAATTCTAGATATATTGCTGAGAAATAGTATGGGGATTGGGGAGGAGGTACACTTTGACTCTAAGTATATTTCTGGGCACTAATCCAGAACAACAACAAAATAAATTATATTTCATATATGTATAGTTGCTCTACCTTAAGAATGGTGAATTTTAATCTCAAGTATCATAAAAACTTCCACAGACTCATATCATCACTTTAGCGTAACCATTTTCTGTCAATTCACCAACTTTCTTTTGCTTATTGACCTTATTATATGATTTTGATTATAAGCTTATAATCACAGACTATCTCCAAAATAGCTTAATTCACTCTTATTGTCTCCTCTCTCTTATTTTCTCTTTCATTCTGTCCTGCGACTCTAAGCATTTTCGACTAATAAGTTATTCTTGCTATAATCACATAGTGTAGAACTGCTGTAGAGATCTACATGACTGCACAGATCATTTCTACTAAAATCTATGAATCTCAGCCTTATATAGATATTCTGTGCTTCCGTAGCTAACTCCTATAATCATCTCAGTACGTTCCGATTACAACTTTAAAAAGCCAAAACATCTCCAGATACATCACCTATTCTGGACTACCACTTTTCCCAAATGCCTCTGCCACTTCTTAAATAATAGATATAATGGAAATAATTGCATTTACTTTCCTCTTACTCATTCATTTTCTTGCTTTCAACTCTATAAGCCTATATATATATATATATATATATATATTCAAATACATCTTCATCTACCTCCATTTATGTTACTGTAATAGAAGAGTAGTCATTTTTATCCTAGAATATTTATTCTGTTCTGCGCTCTGAACACTATCTTCCCATCTTACTAGGAACATTGCACTAATATTATTTTGACTTTGATATTTAACCTATATCTTCAACAGTATCCTGTCCATTAGCTTTTTAAACTTGTCATTTTTTCTCACTTAAAAGACAGAAAAATGTCCACAAACTCATTCCTCATCTGTGTGCAACTCCCCTCTTGTTTAACCGAAATTTAAAGTGATTTCTTATCATTACACAAGCAACACCTTTATGCGGTGGGACCTTTAGAAAGAAATGATTTGAATCTATTATTTTTCCATTTTTTTAAACTACACTTTGCACCTAAGCACACTTCAATCTGCCATTTGTAGTCCATGTTTAAAACATTCCCTTCAGGGTCTGGTGAGATAATACAGGACGTAAAGGGCTTGCTTTGCAGAAGACCCACCAGCAGATTTGAGTGCAGCCAGGAGTGATCTCTGTGCACAGAACCAAGAGTCAGCCCTAAATATAGGCGGGTATGTGCCCAAAACAACGAAGAAACAAAAACCAAAAAACAATTTAAAGGCTCTCCTTCAAGGTCTTCCATGTTTTACATCCCTGTCAATAAATCTAGTATTTCCTTTTCTTTCTCTGTTAATTCTACTTGTTATTATCATTTGGCACCATTGACGATTCTTTTTTGAAACACACTTTCCCTTGCTTCTTATTTAAACCCATAAGTCTGTGTCAGACCAGAACAAAGAGTTTTTTTTTATTCATATATATTGACAAGAAACACTTTTAAGGTTCTGTAACACAATGATATGCTTCTCTCATCTCTTGGCACTCCATTCTGTTTCCATTACTGGTTCCTCATTCTTACCTAACATATAAATATCAGGTTTACTTAATTTTTTTTCTAGCTCCCTCACTAATACTATTGTTACTCAAATCTAATCAACTGGATGTAACAATTGCTTATATTTGCAGCCAGTCCCAAATCTATGTCAACATAGAGAGTACTCTTGTAGCACTCTAACACTGTCATCCCAATGTTCATCTATTTGCTCGAGTGGGCACCAGTAACATCTCCACTGTGAGACTTGTTGTTTCTGTTTTTGGCATATCAAACACACCATGGGTAGCTTTCCAGTCTCTGCTGTGTGGGCAGGATACTCTCAGTAGCTTGCTGGGCTCTCTGAGAGGGACAGAGGAATCAAACCTGGGTCGGCTGCATGCAAGATAAACACCCTACCTGCTGTGCTATCACTCCAGTCCAGAGAGAGAGAGTACTATACAACTAATAATTCAGCTATTTGAAATTTCCATGTGACCATGTAAAAAATGTGATTTAACAAGTTAAAATTATAACCTCCCACCTTCTTTCCCACTCAGACCAATAGAAACTTCCGTTTCAGTTCTGCTTTTGGTAAATGATGATTTTGGAGGAGGCTGGAGTGCCAAAAGAGTACTCTGGGACCACTCCCAGCAATACTTGGACAATGTGTTGAGAACTTTAATGGTCGTTTGTTGCAGTGCACACTCTGGTGTGGCGGGATAGAAGGGGTTCATGTGGTACATGGGAGGTCTGCAGGCTTCACAGTACTTGAGTACTTAGAGACTTCCAATGCTACATCTGACAGTACTTGGGCACCTCCAAGCCTGCATCCAGTGGTTATGGGGTGGCGAATGCCAAGCTGGGGACTGAACTCAGGTCCTGATGCACTCAAAGCATTTGCCCCTGACCATTGAGCTATCTCTCTGGCCCCTGTTAATGGTGCATTAAGACATTCTTATATACCACCTCGACACCTAGGAATCTACCTTGACATATTTCTCTTGTTTTTCTTTTAGAATTAAAACAACTTGTAAGAAATTGTTAGTTTGTAAATATTTAAGATAAGGTTCGAGACCTGTGGCAAGTGTGTGAATCTTCTGGAATTTGAGTAAGTTGTCTGTGCATAATTATCTGAGCCATTTCATGGTAGGGGGCTGATCTTGGGATTCATTTCAGAAGATTCTCAGAGGGGTCAATAATCTGAAAAAGATTTTAAAAAGATAATTGCCAGTACTAGTGGCTCATTTGATTAGCTTTCTCACTCGTGGATGAGGAAACTGAAACCAAGGGAAGAGGTGAAGTGCCTTTGCCAGGCACATAGTGTCTGTTAGAATCAAAATAGTTATTGGCATATTGGGTCATGACTTCCAGGTCACTGTTCTTCCCTCCAAGGGACTTTTTTCTCTTTGTTTTGTTTTGTTTGGGGGGGTCACTGTACTCAGAGGTAATTTTTGGCTCTGCTTTTCAGGAATTACTCTGGTTGTGCTCGGAGGACCAGATGGGATGCCAGGTATCAAACCTGAGTGGGCTGCATGCAAAGCGAGTGCCCTGCCCACTGTACTATCTCTCCCTTCAAAGAATTTAATATCAAAGTGCAATAATTTTCAGTAAAGTTTATCACTTGTTACCCCACTTATGACAAATGAAACAGTTCTGATCATAATAAATGCTTAAATTTTTTTTCTTAGAGTTGGAAAATTCAGTATGCACTGTTCTTAAAATTCAAATGGGTTATGCTTAGATGCAAACTAGAAAGCTTTTGAGTTTCCAACCAATTTCACATTGATATTTTGAGAATTTATGGTGGATTTTTTTAACTTGTTTATGCATTTTAATTTCACTGTGTTTCCTAGGTCTTTGATATGCCTCTGACTCTTAACTCCATTATCACTCAGCCCAATTCCCTAGACCTACTTTACTGTTCAGAGTAACAATTAGGTCACCACTGCTGTCACAGAATGTCAAAAATGACAAGGGAAACATTGTACAAGATGCTTCTCTTATTAACTTCACTGTTTTAACTTTCTGTTGCAGTCTTTTACCCATCTGGAGTACTATATTATGGACATAAATTTGGAATGATTATGAATATAAGTAATCGTTTGATATTCAGAGGTGGGAACACTGTATCACTGTTATCACTGTCATCCAGTTGATCATCAATTTGTTCGAGCGGGCACCAGTAATGTCTTCTTTGCGAGACTTATTGTTACTGTTTTTGGCATATCGAATATGCCATGTGTAGCTTATTTTTATGTCTATTTACGTTTTATCCTTTTTTAAAATTTATATGATCTCATCATTCACATCTTCTTGGAGTGACTCCAATGTCTCTTGTTACGTTTGTTTAATTTTGTTCATCCCGTGCCATTTTTTTACTATGGTTTTAATGTAATTAATATTTTTTTAATTTTTATGCTATCAAGTTCATTATATTGATTATTTATATACACTAAATTATTATTTGGTTATTTCCAACGAATAGAAATGTTTATGAGTTTTATAACTTGATCTTATATTTGATCACGCTTATCTTAATAGTTTAGCTCTAGTATTTCTTCTATTTTTACAATCATTTTAATTAAATGAGTTTTATTTATTCCCTTCCATTATTTGTACTTTTTATCTTTTTCTTTATGAAAGTATCATTTGCAGAAATCATAGTATAATTCAAAGCATATCTAATCTTATAGGACTTTTTGAAATTTTTTAATCCCTATCACTAATTCTGTAATTTTGAAAGAGCAGTTTCTGTCTTAATTGCAATAGGAATAGTGGTTTATGCTTTCCCTTTAGGTCCAGTGTTTAAGTATGTTAAATCAATATTTGGTTCACAACCTTTGCCATTTTTTTCTGTTTTCTAAGAAACAATGTTCATAAACCTGTCCTAGGGGACCCCCTTCTACATAGGGGAACCATTTACCAACCACACTAATGGGCACTACCCAAACTATTGTCCTTTCCTATTTCACTCACAGTGTGTCAAGGCTCAAACTCTTGACAAATGGCTCAAAGAGTATGGTTACATTTAGACACCCACACTACATTCCAGTGTGTCAGTTCTAAAGAGCATAAGAAATTAACTGCAATCTGTAGTTACACAAAGCATCTCCCATATTCTAGGGAAACAACATATGACTATAGTCATCTGATAAAAATGGGAGAAAACAGCTTCTTTTATACTACTCAGGGTCAAGTCCATTTCCTAGCAACTTATTAGAAAGCCAGACCAGATGGTTGCTGGAGAAGTCTAGTGGCTAGCACAGAATTAAAGTCAGAGTCACAGAGTGAACACAGATGGTGCCTATAAATCTCAGGAACAATGTTTTAACCCTTACTTGGCCTGACAGTATGATGGTGTGGGGCTGAAATTTTCAACAATTCAATATTGTTATAGTCTCTACCAAGTGAATATAGCAAAACCACTCGAACTATTCTCAGGAACTGTTAACATTTAAGGGTTAAACTTTGGAGAAACTGATAAACCTCTTTTTGAAGGACAAACATGAATTATGGAAAGGAAAATATCATGCAATCTCACCTAGAAGAATTCTTTTAATTGCTAGTTTCAATCACATTTAGGAGCCTTGTAACATTTTCTAGAAGGTTATTCTGTTGTAAATTTCCTGTTCTTTACTAATTTTTGTCTGTAATTGTAGAGGTGAGACTGAGAGGGAAGCAAGAATGGCTGTTTTCACCTTTTTGAAAAAAAGATTTCAAAAGGAATCTTTTGAATTAGGTAGAAAATCAG
This sequence comes from Sorex araneus, assembly GCF_027595985.1. Taxonomy (NCBI): domain Eukaryota; kingdom Metazoa; phylum Chordata; class Mammalia; order Eulipotyphla; family Soricidae; genus Sorex; species Sorex araneus. Next base: position 176,084,137 of record NC_073306.1, on the reverse strand, counting down.
GATTATTTAATAGAAAAAACCTCAAAAGAACTGGACTGGGAGTCAGGAAAATTAGGTAAAATTCTAGGTACTGTTACTATGTGTAACGACAAATTAAGGCCAGTGGTCAGAATGGTGGGTGGCTGGAAGAAAGCTGGGAGGAGCCTGTACATCCAGCGTATGTTTTTCAAGACCACAGGTGTGACTTGGAGATTCATTATCCATGTTGGTGAATAATATCCCTAGACCAGGAGAGAAAATGACACATATTGTATAATATGAAACTACCTGGCTATTTAAGCCACCTTTCGGCTGGCCTAAAAAATGGGTCGTGTTAGATAAATATATAGAAGCTAATTACTCTCTAATTCTTTTTTTAGATAAAATAAAGTAGGAAATCAATAAAAACTATACATTGATCTATCATCAGCTCCTGAACATATGTGAATTGACTTTTACAATTACACCCAGTCTCAGAAATTATTCAGAAATCTCATTAGGATCAGCAGAAGAAATTGAACTTTTATTCAAGATATAACTCTAGAAAGTTTATTGATCTGCTAATTATGGTACTTTGATATTGTTAGTAGTTCATTTACTGGTAGCTCTGTGAGATGCAGAAAGGTGTATTCCATTGCTGTTGAAATGACTGGCACATCATGGTACTTTTATTACTCATTTCCTCCCTATACCTTTCTCTTTTCTATTTTATGTGTAGAATTCTAGGTTTCCCTTCAAGATAAATTATATTTATTTTCTTTTGTGGACCATTTCAAGAACATTTCCAGGTTAAGTTGGCAGAGGAATAGGGCCTATTTTTACTAAGCAAAGAGACTTGTAGACATTCTCTGGAATCACAGCTGTGTTAGTTAATGAACCACAGAGAAGCTCTTGCTTCACTAAGTCCTAACAATTTACAAAATAATTAGCAGCAGAACTATTTTACTAATGGAGCATTTTTTAAAAAAATTTAAAACAAATAATTTATTGTTAAAGTCTTACATAATTACCATGGTCACAATTTCCCCAAAGTGTGAGCTTTAGAAATAGATGCTCTTTCAATTCTTTTTTTTTTCCCTTTGGGCTTCTGAAATATTGGTTTTACTTTTTGAGAATGTCACAAGATTCTAAAGGACAAAAGAGGAGGGAGAATCATAGACAACCCTCAAATCTTCATTTATTTATTTATTTATTTATTTATTTATTTATTTATTTATTTATTTAGTGAGTCACCGTGAGGGTACAGTTGCAAAGTTACCCATCTTCATGCTTGTGTTTCCCTCATACAATGTTCGAGAACCCATCCCTCCACCAGTGTCCATTCTCCACCACCAATGAACCCAGCATCACTCCCACCCTCCGATCCCATCCCCCCTACACCCCACCCCACCTCTGTGCCAAGGTATTCCATTTTGTTCTCTCTCTCCTTTTTGGTGGTGTGGTTTGTGATAGGGGTATTGAGTGGCCATCGTGTTCAGTCTCTAATCTTCTTTCAGCACGCATCTCCCTTCCCGAGTGGGATCTCCAACCACATTTTACTAGGTGTCTCCTTCTCTATCGGGCTGCCTTTCCCCCACCATGTGAGGCCAGCTTCCAAGCATTTTTTAATCCAGTGTTGCTGTAGCTTCATTCAGTGAAAGCCATTGTAACCTGCTCTGTATCATGGGTATTAGTATGCATGCAACATTACTAATGTAGGTCATCCTTACCCACTTTCAGTACTATTTACCTTCGAGGCAGAATTGTTTTACACAGAGATAGGATATTTGGTAGCATTCTGGTCTTGGCTTAAGAGAAGAGAGTAGCGCAATTTACTCCTGTCCTTTACTCAGGTGTGTACTAGATACTAGATATGTATTTTGTTACCAAATCTAGTATCTATTACTGGACTGGAGCGATAGCACAGTGGGTAGGGTGTTTGCCTTCCATGCGGCTGACCTGGGTTCGATTTCTTTTTTTTTTTTTTCAGAGAGCCAGGCAAGCTACCGAGAGTATCCCGCCCACATGGCAGAGCCTGGCAAGCTACTGTGGCATATTTGATATGCCAAAAACAGTAACAAATCTCACAGTGGAGAAATTACTGGTGCCCGCTCAAACAAATCAATGAGCAACGGGATGACAGTGATACAGTGACAGTGACACAGTATCTATTACTAGATAGTAGATATGTCTTCAGTTAATACCAAATCCAAGGATCTTTTAGGAGCCTCTGATTAAATCAACAGCATCAATAACATTGCCCCACTGCTGTTGGACAGGAGGGATGGAGAGGAATATTTGGTGGATATAATCCAAGTGTTTGGTATTGTGCCAAGTCCCTCATGTCACATAATTTATTCCTTCTAATAACACAGTTGTAGGGCATTCGCCTTGCACACAGCTGACCCGGGTTTGATTCCTCCGCCTCTCTCAGAGTGCCTGGCAAGCTACCGAGATATCTTGCCCACATGGCAGAGCCTGGCAAGCTATCCGTGGTGTATTCAACATGCCCAAAACAGTAACAAACAAGTCTCACAATGGAGACGTTACTGGTGCCTGCTCAAGCAAATCGATGAGCAAGGGGATGACAAGTTATAATAGACCTATACGGAGAATTGTTGAATTCTTCATCTACTACTCAAAAAAGTGGATTAGGTTGATTAGCTACTAACTGCGAGTGAAACATCTGATAGGTGTATGGTTGGGCTTAAACCTCTGTAGCCCCATATCCAGCCTTTTCTTTCATTCTGCAGTAGCCTTAAGAAATCTTATTCTGCAAGTATCACCATTTCTGTCATATAAACAAGTTTCAAAGTATCAAAGATAATGTTTTTTCATTTGCTTATTTTTATCTTTTTATGTGTAAATAAAATGATTGTCTTTACTTCATGTGTTATATTTATATGGTTTTATATATATATGTATATATATATTCTGCTTTCCCATTGTTCATCGATTTGCTCAAGCAGATACCAGTAATGTCTCCATCGTGAGATTTCTTGTTACAATTTTTGGCATATCAAATACTCCACAGGTAGCTTACTGGGCTCTGCTGTGCGGGTGGGATACTCTCGGTAGCTTGCTGGGCTCTCCGAGAGGGACAGAGGAATTGAACCCGGGTTGGCCTCGATCAAGGCAAACATCCTGCCCACTGTGCTATGACTCCAGTCCATATATATATTATACATAATATATGTATCATGTTTGGACGAGCCTCACGCATAAATAGACCAACAGAGGAACCCAGGTGTGTGGGACACAGGACTGAAATCTCCAAGCCTGCTTGGATTGAGACTGGGCCTTCTCCACCCAGACCTCCCATTTTCCAGTAGCTTGGCAGCCACACCCATAAACTGCCCCCAGCGCCATGTAATCCCATCATCGGCCAACATCCAGAGACTGTAAAGCCAAGCTCCTGGACATCTAATATCCTTGTTCTCTCTCTTGGAGAACCTGGCAAGGTAACAAGAGTATATTGCCCGTATAGAGTCATGGCGAATCAATAAAATTTTTAAAAAAATATATAAAAAAGGCACGATCTTTGGAATCAACATATCTTTGGTAGAAATTCACCTCCCCATTAATTCACCTACTACTGTGTGCAAATCACACTTAATCTCTTAAGGAACATGGTGTCTTCATCTCGAAAGTGACAAAATAAATTACATGCATCTCCTAAAGTCAATAAGATGCACAATGTATGACACATGTGAAATGAGTTATAAAAGCATAAAATTATTACCAACATCTCTAAAGGATTTGCAATTTGTTTGCCTGTCAATCAACTTTCATATACCCCCAGAGCAGCTGTGTTAAAGGAAACTCAAATTATTTTAGAATTCTTTTCACAAACATGATAGCAAAACACATTCCAATAACCTTTACCTTCAGAAATTGATTCAAGAATTATGACAAAACGATAGGAGTGCTGGAAAGAAAATTTGGAGTCTTCTTAATTTCCATATGAAGCAACTGAAGCACTGGGAACAAAGAGCCCATCCAGAGAGCCCCACAGGTCTGTCTTACATGGTATTTTCTCCTTCCCCTGTGTCTCTCCTCTGCTAATCAGAATATCCTCATTTTAGAATAAGGGTCTATTCTACTCCAAGATGAATTCATGTCACCTACTTTTATTTATAACTGTCTTACTAGGCGATCAGTATTCAGAAGGCATGGAAGTTAGGATATGAAGATAACTTATTTAGGGGATACAAATCAGCTTATTATGCTGTGCTCAATATTTTGGAAAACATGATTCCATTTTGTTAAATTGTAGCACTGCACTGTAGCACTATCTTCCATTTGTTCATGGATTTGCTCAAGTGGCCACTAGTACATTCTCCATTGTGAGACTTGTTACTGTTTTTGGCATATTGAATAAGCCATGGGTAGCTTGCCAGACTCTGCCATGCAGGCAGAATACTCTAGAGAGCTTGCCGGGATCTCTGAGAGGGACAGAGGAATCGAACTCGGGTCAGCAGCATGCAAGGAAATCGCCCTACCCCCTGTGCTATTATTAAATTGTATCTTATAAAAATACAAAAATTACTAAAAACAAAGCATATGAACAAAGCATTATGTAAAAAAAGTCACAATTAGTGATTGTATGAAAAAAATTATGAGAATATGTAAACTTGTTTATAAATGAGGATCTCTATAAATTTGTTTCATGAAACACTAGCTATTCAAATCCTTTGAGAAAAATGGAGTAATATGTAATCTTCTTGATACCTGATATCCTTTAGTACATAAATGTCACCAAGAAGTTCTGTGTAAAGTATATTGTACTTTATAAAGTTTCACTAAATCTAATTTAAATCTCAACAAACATATTTGGTCTAAACAACCCTCCAATCTAATATTTTGCTTTCTACAACTATTTTTGCAAATCGACATTTGGGGGTCATAGTAAACAAACACATTCCTTTTTATTAAGAGGAACAACTTACTTAACTTTTACATACATCAGTTTTTAGTTTTTACACTAATTGTAAAACAGGAATAATAATTATAGCTATATCATGAAATTATTGAGTCTGTTAAATTAGATAAAATAGGGAAAGTTAATGATCTATTATTCGTCCACAGAAAGGGCTTACTTATATGCATATAACTATTGTAATTAATATTATAATTAGTCAAAGTTTGGCACTAAGCACTAATCCATAATGATGTTTTGATCTCTCCAATGAGAGGTCCAAATTTGTAGCTTGAGCACAATTTCTTTTGTAGTTTTCAAAGTAGAGAAATCATACATGTTTTGCCCAAATTATTGACATATTGGAACTCTCTTAAATTAACATCTCAAGGAACAAACAAAAAGAGTACAGTAAAGTCAGTGCATATTGTAAATTAAGAGAGAAATGTGCAATTCATGCTAGCAGTACTATTGTGGAAAATGATTAAATAAGAAGCTTTTTGTAATGAATATTTATCATTTGAATTATGCTTTTAATAAAATGGTGCCCCAAAGGAACTGGAAACTAAAAGATTGAGATTGTATGCCATGCAAGTTCCAGAATGTTCTTTAGACATTTTTTTGGCATTTTTTTTTCCTATTTCTTTTTACATCAGATATTCAGTTCACAGTTTCTATTTTTCAGGTGCATTATATTATCATTTATTCCAGTCCCTTTCTCTTTAAAAATATTAGGAACTGAAAACCAGATAACGAAGGTTACTCAGTTGTTTCTGAAATGATAAAAATGGCTAAAAGTGTTATTTTTCCCCTCTGCAGAGTCTTAAGCATGTTTTATTCCCAATTGCTTGCTCAGTGACCTCCATCTGTAGGTAAAATGTTACAGTATCATGTCCCTTAAAGGCTTAACATTATTATCTTTGTGAAAACTAAAGTAGCTCCCCAGCTACCACTTCACCATTTTTCCCTATTAGTTTCTTCAGGCCTCACTTTTCCCATAATTTTTCCAAATGGCGTCAACCTAGTTACTGCTATGACTCTTCCAGAAAGATCACTGACTTTGAAATTTGTTATTTCCTATTGTTAGAGAAAACATGTGCTCTCACATTGTGACTTCAAATCATATAAAAATTCTCCCTCAGAAGAGATGCAGATTGTGTTTGGGATCTCATAGATATAAAAATGTCATTCTATTCTTTGTCATTTTACTTGGAAGAATCATAATGCTAAAAGGATGGTTAGAAATGACATGTTAATGTCTTTTTAAATTTAAACATCTTTCTAGTCATTGCTTGTCTGTTAAATATTGTAAATTCTGATTTATTGGTGCTATTTCAGAGACTTACTATTCTTGCTGTAGTTGTTAATAAACAATTTTAGTTAAATGTAACAAATATACCAAATGCATATTACCATATTTCTCAAAGCGCATAGAATGTATAGGCAGCAACAAGAGTGTGCTACAAAGATATTCTTTTGTATTTAATAAATACTTAGGGATTATTTAAGTGAGTCAAGGTCATGACTTTAACAAGTACTTTATGTTTATATTTAAAATTGTGGACTTAAAATTTAATATATTTTTGATATAAAATAATGACAAACATGTTATATCATGTGTTATATGGATATAAGCATATAAATTATATTTTATATAATATATTAAAATATATTAAAGTGAAATTTAATGGAATTTAATTAATTGATTAATTTAATGTATTTCTTTAATTAATTTCATACTTGATTTGATTAATCATTAAATTTAAAAGATGAATAAAATCTCTAGTCCATGCTATTAATTTACATACAATATTTTACAGTGTAAAGTTTAATTGGCCAGAGACATTTGTTTCATTATGCCCTGTATTATATTTAGATAATGTATCGAAGACCCAAGAATTTAATTTGTCACAGTGGATAGATGTCAGGGAATAGATTTTCTCTAAAACTTGTCTGAAACTCAGAGTATGTATTTCACATTGTATTATATTACCTCTGATAGCAGGGCAGGTAAAGAAAAGTCAGAGCAGAGGTATGAAAGACCTGATTAATTTGAAGTACAAGAATTCAGTAGGCAGTGAGAAAGCAAGAGAACATTCCTTGTTTGGGTCTGGTGTGGGAGAGAGAAAAAGAGCAGATATAAGATTTAGGATTGATTGCAGAACCTGTAGACACTACTCTGATTAGATTGATAGGATTTTATAGGGAATAAGTATAGTAGGGATATTCTCAAAAAGAGTCCTGAAAACTTAAAATTTTTCAGTGATGAGGAATTACTGAAGGATTTGATTTTAGAGTTATGGAATGTCATGAAGGTGGTGAATTAGAAAAAAACAATGTGATAGCTATATCAGGAACATCAGAAAGAACTAGGTATATTGAAGCATTAAAACAAAATTACTGAGTTTATTGTAGTAATTGAGATGAAAATACAATGAGAATCTAGACTAGGGTAATAAATAGGAAATTTTTGAGGGAATATTTTCAGAACTTGTTTGGGAATGAAAGGGACTAATACTGGAAAACCGGGGACCTGGGGGGAGGAGGCCCAGTCCCGATCCAGGTGGGCCTGGAGCTCTCAGTCACCGGTTCCCACCTACCTCTTTGCTACAGGCCCGAACTACGTCTTTTGGTCTCTTTTGAGATTTATGGGTCTCTGAAGTAAGGCCAATAAATGAACTTATAAAACTGAGCCGGAGATGGTTTGTGGATGTATCTCCTACATACCTAACTTTTGTCCATTTAATTTATTGGTAAACTTGGCCCCAAGTCGTGGTGGTCTGGCCAAAGGCACAGCGACAATTTTGGGGTATCTGTCAGATTAAAGGCACTATCATGCTGCTGATGCACTCTCCCCACATTTATAGGTTGACCTGCTGGTGTCACCATAGCCCCCTATTGAATTTTTTTTTAATTTATTTTATTGAATCACCAAGTGGAAAGTTACAAAGTTCTCAGGCTTATATCTCAGTTACACAATGTTCAAACATCCATCCCTTCACCAGTGCCCATATTCCACTACCAATAAAAACAAAAACAAAAGCAAAAACAAAACAGACAAACAAACAAACAAAAGAAAAAAACAGATTACATCCCACCCCTCACCCCCCAACCCACCCCGTAGGTGAGTGATAATTTCACTTCCTTTTCTCTTTACCTTGATTACATTCCAGATTTCAACACATAACTCACTATTGTTGTTAGAGTTTCAAAACAGACTCACTATTTTTGTTGGAATTTATCCCCTAAGAATACAGCTCTATTAATAGGGAAATATTTGATAATAAGTTTTCCATTGATGAGAATGAAGAGATAAATTTCTGTATTACAATTTCTGTATTATAGTAATTAAGTCCGCGAAGATTTAAGTTTGAAAATGAATCATTTCTCTTCCTGGAACAGCAGTAGCCAAAGTTAGTTCACAGTCTCCATACATGGGTGCAAGCACTTGCTGGAACCCCAATTCCTAAAGCTGTCTCTGGTTCCCGCTTGTTCCACATCCACCGGCTCTGCAGGGGCATGGGCGCCGGGGCCGAAAACCCGGCCGGACGGAGCCGAGCACGGGCCCGACTGGGGCTGGCCCTGTATCCCCTATTGAATTTTTTGAGTGGAAATATTCTTATAAAATTGTATTTGTCAACCTGATTTACAGTACTGCTGAGAGGGGTCCATGCATACAATGTTCCAGCACCACGCCCTCCATCAGAGTGTCTGCTTCCCTCTGTCATTTCCTCAGTGTCCCCTACTCAACTCCCTGTTCCTCTGTCATGGTAATCTTAGTTCTCGCCAAAGCAATACCTTCAACTCACCCCTTCCTCCCTTCTTTTTCCCTTCCTTATGTTTTTGCAGTGTCTGGGGACCACAGGCTTAGACAGCACTGCTTGCTGTGGGTCATATGCTCTGCTTCTGTGCTGTAATCTCTCCATTGGTTGTAATCCCTCCAATGGTTCCTCACTTGATGTGGAACTTGATCAGAGATTTTGCTGCTGGGTCAGACTCGTGGCTTTATTCTCTATCACGGAGCCACAATCTGTGTTTGTAAAGCCAGGTTTTTTTAAGGAATAAGAGGAATATAGAGAATGATGGAAGCACAGTGAACTGATTTGTCTCATGGATTGGCAGGTAGATGGATTTGAGCTCGTATTGTCTACTAAGAAAAAAAATTAGATAGCCATCTATACGCAGTCAGCATTCAAAATTCCTGTTCTGATATATTATTTAGTTGTCATGTTAATTCAAAAATTTAACTACCCAGCTTGTGCACTTAAAATTAACCTGAGAACAGAAACATTTGTAAATACAGGATGTAAATTTGAGGATAAAAATAACATGATGTGAAGCACAGATGGGAGCTTCTTCACTGAAATAATTGCAATATTTGAAAAAACATACTAGTTTCTGCTTCAGCTTTTTCCTTTTGGGCCAGAGTTGTCAGTCCCATAGATATTTATGATGCTGAGTTGATTTCTATAGATCATGTCTGAGTTAAGTAAAGGCAAAAATAACATCTTTCAGTGCATAAAATTATGCTCTGAAGTTTACTGTCCAAATTATTTAATATACAGTTTAAATATTTAATATACAGATTAAAAACCAAACCAAACCAAAGAACCTTACTAAATTCTAGTATTCATCTGAAAGAAGACAGAGCTGCCAAAAATATCATGTCAATCATTTACTACAGTTCCGGGTTCAATTCCTCTGCCCCTCTAGGAGAGGCCAGGAAGCTACTGAGAGTATCCAACCCCCAGGGCAGAGCCAGGCAAGCTACCAGTGGCGTATTTGATATGCTAAAACTAGTAACAACAAATCTCACAATGGAGTTGTTACTGGTGCCTGCTCCAGCAAATCAATGAGCAATGGGATGACAATGACAGTGACAGTGACAGTGACTCATATTTTCCCCACATCCTTGCAACTATAATTTATGGGGAAAATGGATCAGTATATCCAGATAAGATTTACGGTGAATATAAAAATATCATTGCTTGTTTTCAGGGCAAACCCTTCAAAATAGATATAGATAATTTTTATAATGATCCCCAAATTAGTATTAGACACTATTAAGAAACATTCTAGTTTGTATCTTGAATAAAGTATATAATGCCACTGTCTGCTCATGTGGGTCTCTGAGTATATACAGAAATGAATTCAGAGAGTTTTGGAAGTATTTTATAAACTTTGTCCATGTCTTTACCTTCTGTGATATTAAGGATATTGCTAATTAGATGTTTGTCCTTTACTAATAGCATACATTATAAGATTTTAAAACTTAAGATGGAAACAGCCGCGGGATACCGGGGCTGTCCCAGCCGGGGCCGGTGCTCGGCTCCGGCCGGGTTTCGGCCCCGGTGCCCATGCCTCTGCACAGCCGGTGGATGTGGAATGAGCAGGAACCAGAGACAGCTTTAGGATTTGGGGTTCCAGGAAGTGCTTGCACCCATGTATGGAGACTGTGAACTAACTGGCTACATGCTGTTCCAGGAAGGGAAATGATTCATTTTCCAACTTAAATCTCCGCGGACTTAATTACTATAATACAGAAATTGTAAACTTTTATCTCTTCATTCTCATCAGTGGAAAACTTATTATCAAATATTTCCTTGTCAATAGAGCTGTATTCTTGGGGGATAAATTCCAACAAAAATAGTGAGTCTGTTTTGAAACTCTAACAACAATAGTGAGTTGTGTGTTGATATCTGGAATGTAATCAAGGTAAAGAGAAAAGGAAGTGAAATTATCACTCACGCACGGGGGCGGGGGGGGTTGGGGGGTGAGGTGTGGGATGTATACTGTTGTTTTTTTTTTGTTTTTGTTTTTATTGGTGGTGGAATATGGGCACTGGTGAAGGGATGGGTGTTTGAGCATTGTATAACTGAGATATAAGCCTGAGAACTTTGTAACTTTCCACTTGGTGATTCAATAAAATAAATTAAAAATAAATAAATAAATAAATAAAACTTAAGATAATGTATGGATGCTTTAAGTCCCTTTCTATTGTTTTTTTTAAAGTTCTGATATGTTTGTCTCTAATTATTAGATCTCAGAAAATAGAAATCCAGATCCAAATTAGGAAGTATCATGAATTTTAAATTTTGAAAAATAAATTGCACTTATGTACTATGAATTGTAATTTCTCCAGGATTTTCAAAGAAGCTTTGTCCTAAGAAATCTAATATATTTTACTTCAAATATTGCCAAGTGAAGGTGAACTGTGATTACTATGAAGCAACAGAGACATTTCGGCACCTTGAATGGCTGACCTAAATTCTTCTCTACCTTGAAATGAACATTCAAAGAGAGATTGCTTGACAAGCTTCATTATTTTTATGTGACTTCAAACATGAAATCAAACAAAAAATGACGGACTCGAATGAGTGTGAATTAGTGGATTTCTTGAGATGCAAAATATGAAGATTTTTTTAAATTAGATTTTTAAATTAGATACCCAAATTGGTCACCTTGTTATTCCCCTTGGGTCTGCCAAAGAGATCACTTCTTGAGCTCATACAGCTTATTTTTACTTCTAGATTCCCTTTCCCTAGTCCTCAGGTAAAGTTAGCATCATACTCAAGGTCATGCTGTTATTCCAGGAGAAACTCTCTACAGGATTTGCACAATTAGTGCAACATTAAATAATTATGCATATTCTTTAATGTGGAAACATAAAATGGCACAATTAGTTGTTCTTTGGGCAAGGTCAGGTTCTTGTAGGTATTGTAAGAGTCAGTAAGAAATCCTACCCTAATTGATACTAAAAAATTCTACATATGACCTTTACAGAGAGAGACAGGAACAAGACATAAAGTATAATTAGGAGGCAAATTTAATGTCTGTACTTCAAACATGCTTGAATATTAGAGAGGGAAGTTTTTCATCTTTTACGAATTTAAAAATATGACAATTTTAAAGGACACTATTTGAAAATGCAGATATCTTGTATTAAAATGAAATCTGTATATTTTAGTGTCAGTAAAATTATTTTTAAGATAATAGTTTAATCTTAATAAGAATGACATTGAATTTATAAGGTGGACATGGATCTTACTTTAGGGATTACATCTAATTCAATATGGGTTAGACAAGGTAGCTATATCTAGAAAACAATTGTAAAATTAGTGCGGAAATGAATATAATATACATTTCACATCAGAAAATAAACTGACAAACTGTGAATTAAAAAATGACAAATACTAGGAAAATAGTCTAGTCCATTATAACCGTATACTTAAAATTATTCATTGTCCACATAATTACTCTTTTAAGTATATTTTATGGTTTTAAATATACTTTATAACATATTCATCATAGCATTAGTTATAAAGTGAATTGGCCCACCCAAATTTGTATGTTGAGACCTAGGCTTCTAATGTCCCAGTATGTGACCTTCTGTGGAAGTGCGACCTTTAAGAAAGTAATGTAATTACAGTGAGGCTGGTAATGTGGACACCTAATCCTATATGACAAGTAGCTTTAGAAGAGTAACTAGGATTCATAAAAGGGCACTGAGGTTTCTGTTAACATGGAAAGATCATGTGAGGATACAGAATGAACATGGCCATTTGCCAGCCATAGAGAAGATACCTGAGGAGAAAAATATCTGATGACACCTTAATTTTACTCACTTTGCTTCCAGAATTGTGAGAAAACAAAGTTCTGTTAATTTTGTTTGGTTTTGGCTCTTTTGTCATGTCTGGTGGTGCTCAGAACTTACTCCTGGCTATGTGCTCAGGGACTGAACAATGGTTAAATACATTCAAGACATGTGCAAGGCAACATGCTGTACGATGTCTCTTATCTCATCTCTGTGCATTAAGTTGACCCTGACAGTGGTATTCTGTCATGACGGCCCTAGGAAATGAAAACAGTGACTCTACCTTTACAGTAAAATGATTTTTATAATATTTCCTGCAGAATAAATAGAAAATTCAGTCCTTCCATCATGATTGGTTGGTGTATATATTTTAATTATTGGGCAATATCAGCTGTATGACTTTACACACAGATAGGTTTCCTTTATGACGAGCCAATAGTAATTGTGGTCAGTTCTCTTTAGTGCAAGTAAAATTCCTCTCAAATATTCACTCTCAGTTACAATATGCTGAATTATTTGAGTATCTGACAAGGGATAGCTTCAAATTTTGACTGGAACTGATGCTAATATATTTTACTTTTTAATGAATTAAGCGTACAATTTAAATTACAGTAATAGTAAAGGTACATATTTTCCATGGACTAGTTGCTGGTTTGATCCATTCTCAATCTTCCCTCAACTGATCATGCTCTAAGGTGGGTGCCGAAGGACATACTTAAATTTTGATACACTCTTTAGTTGTGCCTTAGCGATATAAGGCTGAGTTTGGCAGTGAATAGTAGCAGTGTTCCTCAAAGCTGTGCATATACTGTTACATTTAATATAATAGAAGTTAATTTAAATAATTTCAATATACTTGATAACATGTACTCTGAATTTATATACTTACTCATAGTTAGATACCTGAAGTGCTCAGAAATGCTCCAATGCAACTAACATAAAGAGTGTGGTAGAAAAAAAAGAGTGTGGTAGAATTCAATCACTTGTATCACTGTATCACTGTCATTCCGTTGCTCAGCAATTTCCTCGAGCGGGCACCAGAAACATCTCCATTGTGAGACTTGTTGTTACTGTTTTTGGCATATCCAATATGCCACAGGTAGGTTGCAAGGCTCTGCCATAGGGGCGAGATACTCTGGGTAGCTTGCCAGACTCTCTGAGAGGGGCAGAGGAGTTGAACCCGGGTCGGCTGCGTGCAGGGCAAATGCCTTATCCACTGTGCTATCGCTCCAGCCCAGTTGAAATCAATATGTGGTAGAAATTAAATGGAAGACAACAATTAGAATCAATTTCAGTTAAATGTCCTTCACAAATTTTTTTGAAATCTAAGTATAAATAAGGGTTCTTTTGTATGTATAGGCTCCTTCATCAGTATAGCCTATACCTATTGGCTCCTTCATAGGTATAGGAAAGTGCCTTGAAACTTAAGTTTTAATAGCTTTACCATAAGTCTCCTTCTGCTATTATAGAGATTTGTCTAAATTCAAATGTTCATTGATAGGGTCACTATCTAAATCTCTATGATAACTTACTTTTTCTGTCATTGGAACTGTGGATTTACTTATTTTTATTCCTTATATTATAAGGAATATAAATATGTATTATATATCACTGTATAACTGTATCACTGTCATCCCGTTGTTCATCGATTTGCTGGATCAGGCACCAGTAACGTCTCCATTCGTCCCTGTTGCGTGCTAGTGTAGCCCGATGGCGTACTGGGGGCTCTTTCAGGATCACAAGAATGAGGACTGTCGTTGTTACTGTTTTTGGCATATCGAGTACGCCATGGGTAGCTTGCCAGGTTCTCTCGTGCGGGTGGGATGCTCTCAGTAGCTTGCCGGGCTCTCTCAGAGGGAGTTCTCTCATAGTCCTGATATTCTTGTCCTCAAAGTCCCAAAGTCTCCAAAGTCTCAGTTCTCCTCCTCGTCTTCAACATCTCGTAGTCAACTTTCTAGTTCTCAACATCTAGTCCTATTATATGTAAATAAACATAATAAATATATTATAATATATTTAAATGTAATTTAGTTGTTTCAATTAAGTAGGCATTAAATACTGATTCTGTTAAGACCTCTAATTCTAAGAGGTAGTAAAGTTTCAGAATATTTGTATTAATAGATTTCTGTTTACATTATTCTGTTGAGGTTTGCTATTCGAAAAGAAAATGAACATTGAGGTTTAAAATCTTCTTTTTTTTTGGGGGGGAGGTCACACCTGGAGATGCACAGGGGTAAGTTCTGGCTCTGCACTCAGGAATTACTCCTGGTGGTGCTCAGGGGACCATACAGAATGCTGGGAATTGAACCCGGGTCAGCATGCAAGGCAAATGCCCTACCCGCTCTGCTATCGCTCCAGCCCCAGAGGTTTAAAATCTTAAATTCAGAGATTCTAGAATAGAAAATTAAGTAACAGTGTGACTAAAGTCTAAGAAGATAAACGTGTAGTTTTCTACTACATTTTCAAATGAGAAAGTGAACTACCATAGAAACTCAGGTAGTGACCTCATCAATGACTGAATTTAGGCAAATCTCTTTAAATTTATCTGCTACTATTCTCCAGATTTATCCTTTGCTATATCCAAATGGTTATTTTAATGTAACTCTGTACATTCAGTTTTCGCTCCAGATGTGTTTATTCTAAATTTCTATAAATTACTTTTAATGTAGGAATTTGAAATAACTCAGTCTTTGTTGAATCTCTGTGCTTTATCATATCATAATTTTAGTTCTAGAATTTTCCCTTTGTGTAAAATTATTTTTAGAGAGCTAGATGCTCTTAGTAACACATAAAATAGAATGCATTCATTCAATACTATAAAAATATTGAAGCTTCTGTATTAAGCAGTTGTGGGCACTTTGAGGCTTAGAAATAGTGAGGGAATGGAAATAAGAAAAGATATTTATGTAAAATAATAATTACAATCTTTTATTAACACTTAACTATGCCTTCTGTCCTGTATAAAACTTTCTATGTGTATTAGCTCATTAAATATAAACAACTACAACTTAGGCAGTACTTCCATCCCCATTCTACAAATGAATAAAACAAAACTCAATGATGTAAAGCTCTTTGTATAACAGATGTAAAAAGCTTTTTCTATAAAAGATAACTGGAATCCATGTTTCTAACTTCAAGGTCCATGTGCTAAATCTTTGGCCTAGAATGTCCTTTGCCTTTGACTGAGAAATAGTGAAAGTTGCAAATACAAGTCAGGGTGAGAACAAGAGTCATTTCAGAGAGTTCCAGAGTTCATGCGCTCTAGTATAACAGTTACAAGAAAAGAATTGAGTGGTAGGAATTTTAAAGTCTTGGTCGAAAACACTCAGCAATATATGCAACAGCATTTTTCTTATTTCAAATTTAAGAAACTCATGATCAAAAAAAAAAAAGGATAACCAAACTTATCTCTTGAACTAAGATAAAATAGCCACAGAGTGAATTCTCATGAGATTGGCTAAACTTAAGAATTGAAGTTGTTAAGACAACTGCTTTTGATGTACTTGTGTTTTCTTTTTCTTACCTCCAGTCTGAGCATGGTAAGAGAGGTTTGACTGAAGAACTGGAACAGGAAACTGGAATATCATGGTTTGGTCAGCAGTGGGAAAATAGATGAAATCCTACTTTTCAAAAGATTGTAACTATCTTTCATCTGACTCAAACACTCCATGATTGCAATTGAGTAGGCAGGAAAGGCCACTTTTTTTAGCATTGACTAAACTTTACAGTAACTTATTAGAACTTAAATATGACAAATAAAACTGAGTTTGTTTTGTCCTGGTATTAACAAATGTTTATATGAGCAAAACCAGATAACTGAAATATCAATTATTTGAAATTGTACTAAGAACAATGAAGTTGTTTGAATTTTTTAGTTTTTATTTAATGCATGTGCCTTTTATCTCAGAAAACTGGATTAAAGAATTGTAAAGGAAATTTATTAAGTATTTCTCAGACCATCTGAAAATGTGACAAATATATCTGTATAATATAATACACCTATTTTCAACATTATCTATAGTAGATTGGAATAACCATTGATCTTTTTCTCAATTGGAGGGATATAAAAAGCTAATTTAAATCTGGATTCTCCTCAGCTGTGATTCCTACTTCCCGAGCTTAGACCCTTACTGTCACTTTATTGTTCTTTGTTCCATCTGGAAGAGTTTATGGTATTAAATCACTGTATCACTGTATCACTGTCATCCCCTTGTTCATCAGCTTGCTTGAGCAGGCGCCAGTAATGTCTCCCTTCGTTCCTGTCGCATGCTAGTGTAGTCTGATGTTGTTTCGGGGGATCTTTCAGGATCAGGTGAATGAGGACTATCGTTGTTACTGTTTTTGGCATATCGAGTACACCATGGGTAGCTTGCCAGGCTCTGCTGTATGGTATTAAAAAGAAGATGTTATTTCCATTTTACTTTCTCCTCAGGTTCCAAGCCACTCATTATTTCAATTAATTACTATCAATTGTGAAATATTATTATTATCACTTTTGTAAACCAATCATGGATCTCTTCAACTTTTGCACAAGGTAACTCTGGGAGCCTTCTTTTTTTCGTTGGCTCTTTTATCTATACCTACATCCAACCTATAATTTCCACATTCTAACAATTAGTTTTGCACCAATTCTTCCACTTGAATGGTCCATCTTACCATGAGATATTTTATTTTTTAAATAATTCTCTTTACCTGCAGAATCCAGTTATCTGAATTTTTTCACTGCCAGTTATATTTTACAGTGGAATGTCTGCTGTTTTCGCTGTTTCATTGAAACTGTTCTCAACTATGGATACACAGAGCGACCTCCATGATGTTCGTGTAAATGTTTGGCATTGTTGGTGAATGCTTTTACTCACTAGCTAAACTCTAACCTTTGTGCCATATTTTTGTCTCAGTCATATTCCACGCTCAAACCATTTTGTTCCTTTTCCTTCTCTCTGTACCAAATGTTTAGTGGCACTCTTGAAGGATATCTCATCTAACCGTTTCTCGACTTGCTTGTTGTCTATCAATTAATCTCATTTTCTTCCATAGACCCTGGGGTCTGCATGACCTCATCCTAGTTTGCTTTTTAACGTCAGTTGATGATTATTTTCTTACATGTCAATATACTACAGTCACTTTGGCCTTCCCTCAGTTCCTGGAACCATAGTGTGCCCTTTTTCCTATGTATTTTGCTGTATCTTTAATGTGGGTGTATTCTATCAGGCTCTTATTTTTCACATACCTGGCTCTCTTTTTTTTAGAAAGAATTACTAAGTAAGATAATTACAAATGATGGGAATAACTTCCTTTCCAGGCCAAATAAGTAAAAGTAGAAATGGTGAGATTTCACTCACAGGCAGAGACTGGCCTTACTTCATCATAATTTCATACTTGAAAATTGCAATATAAAGTTTATTATAAACTATAGCTCAGTACAGCTGAAAACAGCTATTTTTATCAAATGCCAAGAATATCACCAAATGATATTCATGCAATAAACCCAAATATATCAAATTGTCAGAACGAATAAGGACAAAGAAGCACTTTCTTTCCAGCCCACAGAGCAAGAATACTGATCATTGCTAAGTCATAGTTAGGAAAGGGCTGACACTGAATCCCCATTCCTGCTGGAAATAGTTACACCACAAAATGTCGGAAAGGTGCAATATTTTAACAATAGCATGCTTGCACTCCTTCCATATTTAAACATTGATTGTAGTGAGCATATTTCTAATGTCTTAGAGGAGTGTGGTTATTTTTAGGACTATTATAATAGCAAACAGTAGCTTTGCTGAGTCTTCAAAAGTAGGGTCAGATTTCAGTCAAGGAGACATAGTAACAAAACAAAAAGTTATACCCTCTTTCCAGATGCAAACAAAGTTAAAAGAATATAAAATTAGTCTTGCCAATAAAATTAGAAATAGAAACTTCAGTGATAAATAATTTCTGGAATGATATTGCATTTGTTCACAGAGCAATAAGACCAAGCACTGGTAATTAAACAAAATATATTAAAGGAAGTAAACTTTCCCCAATAATGTTAATAATTGCACTATATTTTAAAAACAGATCAGCTTTATTGAAGGTCACTTTTAAAAATGCAATATAAAAGAAATTTATTAATCTACTTCACTTAATAATATACACAAAAAAACTAGTGATAAAATTCAAATGGAACTGTTGGGGTTAGAGATAGGTCAAAGAACTGAGTGCATGCATTGTGCATAGGAGTTCCTGGGTCAATCTCCAGTACCACACTGTTCCAGGTTCCCCAAGTACTGCTAGGAATGATCTGACCCCCCAACACAGTCCTTAAACATGGCTTGTTGTGGACCTTATATCAAAACACAAAAAAACAAACAAAAACTATAGAGGAATATTTTATGTGTAAACCATGTAATTTCTGGGTAGTAATCATTAGAATATTAAGATATTTCTAAAATTGTCAATAAGTGATAATGATATGTTTTCAGTATCAACCTATTATCAATATTAAGTTTATCTATAAATTATCTGATACTGATAATTTGTGTAGTATCTTTTTGGTTTATGAGAACAAGGGGTTCAAGAGACTATAGTGTTGCAGTATTTCCCACTAAATCTGTATTCTTAGGTTAATGCCACTTTCATTTAAATTTTTAGGAATTATCAATGTAATATTTATTTCAAAATATGAGTAAATCACTCTAAGACATAAATATGACTACAAAAATCAAATATATTAGAAGGAAAAATAAGATCTACTGATTGTTCTATAGCTTGGCAAAGAATAGACATTTTCATATGCATCATTTCATTTATTTGAAGATATTCTTATCAGTATGGCAAAGAAACAGATTTGGAAGATCAAGTAACTAACTTCACATTTTAGAGAAGTGATACTCTTTTCTCAAAGTTTCCATATTCTATGGTTCCAACATAAGTATCATAGTATATATCAAACAAAAAATTTAAACTCAGAAGACAGAGGAAGGGAGAATCTTTTGATCTTTTTGTGAGTACTCCAAGGGGAAGCCAATATTTGTGCAATGTTTTCCTATATCTATTGTTGTATAAATTCATAATGTATTTATTATTCCCATTTAAAATTTTATCCCTCAAAATAAAATCCTATACTCAATCTCAAATCAACATCAAAACAATGTGAGCTTAGGTGAGGCAAATGGAACACTTTTATTTTGCTACTTATTACATGCATTTAGTATTGATGAAGCTTTGCTTCTGAGGCCAATCAAAAATTAGTTTGATTCAATAGAGAAAAATCCCACTTTTACACTTGGCAGGATTTTACTTGGAAATAATAGACAAATATTTGAGATGACAAATTTTTGCACATTACCAATGCATTAATATTCTCATGCAGGCCTTGGTGCAGTGATTCAATAATATTGGGCTTATGTTGGATCTAGATATTTCCTTCATTCAAAGTTCTTCCTGTTCTACACATGAAGGACATATTTTAGATATCTTAGTTGTACTAATGAAAGGTACAAGGAGAAAAGGAGAATGTCACCTTTCTGGGTTTTTTATTTGGCCCTTTTAATGGCAATACAACAAAACAAAACATAACAAAAATGTTTTAAGAGCACATTCTGAACAGACATCCTTCTTGTCTAATAGGCAGAACCATGTAAGCTTTCTAATCTTCCAGCAAAAAAAAATTGGAAAGAATGTTCATATTTCCAGGATTCATAGAAAAGATAGGAAAACAAGATGGAGATAAGGGAATGTTATGTTATGTTATGCTTTTGCCTTAAAACTACAAAGTAGTTTTGTTTTGTTTTCTGAAAATGCTTTAGGTTTAAGCATATCCTTACTATTTGATTAGCCTTACAATCATTTTCCAAGGGCCAGAGAGCACAGAGTCAACACTAGTTTGATCTCAAACATTCCGTATAGTACCATCTGGTTGCCATTAGGAGTGATCTCGAGCAGACTCAGGAGGAGGTCTTGAGCATCACTAGGTGTGGCACACCCTCCCCAAACAAGAAAACAAATCAGTCCACAATTAAAACAATTTTACCGCCTTTTTCATGGATCTGGTCAGAGCATGAAAAGAAACAGCCTGGTGTGGGCTCCCATGTAGTGCTTGGAGACCTGGTAGTCACTCCCTGCAATTCTCAGCCAACCAAGCAAGATGATTCAATGGTAGAAGCTCAGATCTATCAATGCTATCAATGTTTCTGGAGACAACGGGGGCTGAAAATACTGGAGGGGAATGGATATGAGAGAGATTGAACTGTGGTATCTCGTGCTGACCCATATATATATATATATATATATATATATATACGTATGTATATATATATATATATATTTCCTAGCCCTGTATCAAAACTTTTAAATTAGCAAACAAATAATGATTTGATTTACATCTAAGGAAAAAAGGAATCGAGTATTTTCCTACTCAAATCCACTTAGGAAATATTTATGACAGAATTCACTATTTCTTTACCCATTTGATTTTCTACCTTTGTTCCTAAGAGAACCACCTACTGTATGTAGCATCAGAATAGCTTCTTGACACGTTGCAAGTCCATGTAATGGAAATAGAAAATATTGGAAAAAGTTTCAGGAGTTTTGAGGAAGTTCCTCCAAAGAGAAAAATAACTCAGCTACAATATCCTGCTTTTCCCTCTGTTTACCTTTTATTTACAACTTTAAATACAAACCTGGTGACTGAATTCTAGCTATTAATTCAAAAAAATAAGAAAATAATATACCAAACAGTGAAAGCTTGGAAGAATTTGGCTTTTAGGAAGATAGTACGTACTTAATGCCAGACATTTTCACATTAATTAAAAAATGGCACCCTGCCCCCTCCCCATGGACTAGAGAGATACTACAGTGGTTTGGGAATTTGCTTGCACTTTGCTGATGTTGGTTAGATACCTGGCACCTTAGACTCAGGATGATCTCCTGAGCATATCAGGAGGGATCCCTGAGTGTAGAGCCAGACATAAGCCCTGTGAACATTGCTGGGTATGGGCTCCCCAAACAAAAACAAATAAATAAAAAATAACTCCCCTTCTATTGGAGATGTAATTTATCTGAATTTGTTAGACAAATTATAAATTTATATTAAATGCGAAGATATGTCAAATCTAAATGAGTTGGTTTATATATATATAATGATAATCACAGAGATATTAACAAACATTGTTACTTTTTTAAAAAAATATATTGAATCACTGTGAAATAGTTACAAAACTTTCATGATTGAGTTTCAGTCATACAATGACCAAACACCTATCCCTCCACCACTCCACCACAAATGTTCCCAGTATCCCTTCTGCCACCCCCACCCCATTCTACTCCTTGCTTCTGTGGCAGTTACCTTCCTTCTTACTCTCTCTACTTTTGGGCAGTATGATTTGCATTACAGATACTTAGAGGCCATCATGTATGTTTGGTTCTTATTCTACTTTCAGCACACATTTCCCTTCCTGAATGATCCCTCCAACCACCATTGACTTAGTGTTCCTTTCTCCATTCAAACTGCCTTTTCCCTTAGCACATGAGGCAGGCTTCTAAACTGCGTAGTGATCCTCCTGGGTTTGCCTCTACTGTCCTTAGGTGTCAGTCTCATATTATGTTATTTTATATTCCAAAAATGAATGTAGTCACTCTCTTTATGTCCCACTATTTCTGACTCATTTCACTTAGCATGATACTCTCCATGTCCATCTACTTACAAGCAAATTTTATGACTTCATCCTTTCTAACAGCTGCATAGTATTCCATTGTGTAGATATACCGAGAAGTTTCTTTAACCAATCGTCAAAATAGTTGTTACTTTTATAAATCATATGCTCATGAATGAAATATATGTATTGATCTATATTGAAGCAAAATCTTAAACCCATCTCTATTAATGTCTTTATATATTAATGATATTTGTATATAAGTTTATGTCTTTCATCTATAAGAAGATCACTTTATCTGTGTTTGCATGTAATATGTATAGCCGCACACACACAAAAAAACATATACACAGGTAATAATAGTTTGCTAACTAGATATTTATGCTCACATTACAAAATAAAGTTACAGAGTCAAATTATCAGATTAGAACTTCATCTGAATAATATTGGCAGTACTATTCTTTTGGTATCCATATATAAATAATATTTTTATTATTCTTAAATGTTTCCATGTTACTAATTTCTAAATATGAACTTGTGCTTCTTTTTGTTTTTTACTTATAACTAGAAATGAAATGTTTTGTAAAGAAACTAGTTAGAATATATTTGTATCAATGTGTTAAAGCAAATTTTCTTACTGTGTGAGAAAATATTATAAGAATTTTTTTCTTTGATTTGTTCTATTATTTTATTTTATTTTTAAAAGTTTTTATTTTATTGAATCACCGTGAAAAAAATACAAAGCTTTCAGGTTTAAGTCTCAGTCATATAATGATTGAACCCCCATGCCTTCACTAGTGCACATGTTCCACCACCAAGAACCCCCAAAATACCCTCCTCCCACCCAGCCCCCACCTAAGTAGCTAATGATATTCACTTTATTCTCTCTATACTTTGAATATATTCAATATTACAATAGAGAACTCACTATTATTGTTTGGAATTTGCCCCCAACAATCAGGCCTGCTGAAAAGGCATCATTTAATAATTATTTTAGGCACAATTAATTGTAATTTTGGTACCTAACAAACAGAATTTTTTTCTTATGATGGTTACAAAGCAGTTGTAATTTTCACTACATTTGGTGTGGGTAGGCCATTCTTCAAATAAACAGAATACAAGAAAGGTAATGAGATGATGCTTTTAAATTAGGACTTTCCGTATGTTTTTAACTCTTATTTTCTCTGAGAGACATCAGCAATTGTGCTGTGAGCCACCCTCTGAAGATCCCCATATGGCAACAATCTAATTGAAGTGGAAACCTATAGCTAACTGATGAGGGAGTTGATCACTTCAACAGAAATCAAGGAATATAGTCCTTCCACACAGTCTAGAAAGCGTATTCTCTTCCCTCCCCGTCTTCCAGTGAAAACAGAACTCCAGGGGACCGTTTGACTGCAGTGTAATAAAATATCTTGAACAAAGGCATCTTATGACACTGCGTCTGCTTTACTAACTGATGCATTTATAAGTGACAAGCAATTACTGTTTTAAGTTACTATGTTTTAGAATGATTTTTTATACCAAAAGGGATAATAAGCCACTGATCTTCTATGACAAGAAACTTTCTTACAATAACTATATTCTAATATAATTAAAATGTGAATATGGACAGTTTCCATATATGTTTCATTATATATGTATTCATATATGCATATTTTGTTTTTTTTTTAATTTTTTTTATAGTTTATTTTTAATTAGTGAGTCAACGTGAGGGTACAGTTACAGATTTATACATTTTTGTGCTCATGTTTCTCCCTTACAGAGTTTGATAAACCATCCCTTCACCAGTGCCCATTCTCCACCACCAGTAAACCCAACATCCCACCCCCCCTTCCCAGTCCCGTCTCCCCCCACCCCACCCTGCCACTATGGCAGGGAATTCCCTTTTGTTCTCTCTCTCTGGTTAGGTGTTGTGGTTTGCAATAAAGGTGTTGAGTGGCCATTGCGTTCAGTCTCTAGTCTATATTTGGCCCGCATCATCTTTCCCCCACATGACCAACAACCACATTTTACTTGCTGTTCCCTTCTCTGAGTTGCCCAGAATGAGAGAACAGCCTCCAAGCCATGGTGACAACCTCCTGGTACTTATTTCTACTATTCTTGGGTGTTCGTCTTATAGTCTATTATTCTATATTCCACAGATGAGTGCAATCTTTCTATGTCTGTCTCTCTCTTTCTGACTCATTTCACTTAGCATGATACTTTCCATGTAGATCCACTTATATGCAAACGTCATGACCTCATTTTTTCTAACAGCTGCATAGTATTCCATTGTATATATGTACCAGAGTTTCTTCAACCAGTCATCTGTTCTAGGGCACTCGGGTTTTTTCCAGATTCTGGCTATTGTAAACAGTGCTGCGGTGAACATATAAGTGCATCATATATGCATATTTTGGAGTGAACTTCCCAAATAGTGTTCAGAAACCCTTGGAGTCCACTAGAAATTTTTGGCAAACTCAGTTGGCGGTTCATGCCACGGCCCGAGGATGCAATGCTGCTTGGACACTGGGAATTACTGGGTATTACTGAGTCACTTCAGCCATGCTGGAAATTTCCAGGGCTTCACCAGGAAATTCTCAGGGGGCCATGTGGGGCCAGAAATCAAACCTTGCTCAAGTGGATGCTAGGCTGTGCTCTAACCACTGTACTATCTCCTGACCTGTCCATTTATGAATGGCAAGAAGACTATATACATATATATATATATATAATATACATATATATTATATATATGTTCAGTTAGTCTACTATAGGAATAAGTAGTATACAGGTTAATTTAGTTCTCTCGTTTCTTAATAAGACAGGAAATATAGTCAGTTCACAGAGAGAATTCCTGCTTTACAAATTGTTGACTTTATACATCTCAATAATATATCATTTCACAGCCTGTGGAGGAAAACAAATATTTAACTTCCCTATGTATGCTAGGTAAAATTATGAAAAGACTTCTGAGAAGATAGAGTGAGGAGTGATTTATTTTGCCTAGCAATTGGACTCCAAAAAAGTCTTCATAAGCGAAAGATAGGGGGAAGAAAAAGATAATACAGTACAAACAAGATTATAAGAGACAAGTCCGAACCAATTCATCAAGCTCCATCTGATAAATGATTTCCTTAAATGATACTAGATTACCATGGATAATGAACAGAAGATGTGAAGAAAATAATCCCCTTATGATATTTTCCCTTTTCTCTTTCAACAGCAGGATTTCCCCTACACTTTACCAGGAGAAATCTACATCCTGGACATCATGTTTGACTGGATCTACTCTGCTTTTCTCCAGATAATTTTTCCCACAGTTTATGGGGGGGGGGCAAGGACTGATTGGTTGTATCATTTTCTTTTAGACCACACTTGCACACAGAAGCTCATGATTTCCATCACAATATGATGCTGAGCCTGTTCAAGATCTGTTATGATATCCACAAATCTACAGATCTGCTCTTTCAAGTGTGGACTCTTTGCCAATGCACTCCACCTTAGGTATAAGGGATGACGTCAGTGTAACTTTTTTTTTGGGGGTGTGGATTGTGGAGGTCAGGTCATACCTGGTGGTGCTTAGGGGCTGCTCCTAACTTTGTTCTCAGGAGAGAGTATATATGGTGAAGGAGATTCAAACCAGGGTCATACGATGCAATGTAAACACCTTATTTTTGTACTATCTCTCAGAGCCCCAAATGTTTTCAGAGACGGTGGCTGAGTTTGATTGTGGTAGTTGGAGTTCATTATCTGATGAGAAACCCCATAAATCATGAAAGAATTCATGGGTGCAAGGGGAGGGGCAATTAAACAGAAACTATCTTGTTCCTTCCATGCTCTGGCACTAAAATTCTAGGAAGACAGGAAATTCTAAATTACAATCTGACTTCCAGGTTGTTAAGACTATCACTTGTCACTTGACAGTTGTCATCCCGTTTTTCGTAAATTTGTTCCAGCAGGTGCTAGTAATGTCTCCATTCATCCCTGTCTTGTGCTAGTGTAGCCAAATGGCATCTGCTTGCTCCAGGAACATGAAGAGCCTCAAAACGTTCATACATAGTTAAGACTATAAATGTTGGAATTTAAATTGTAATTTGTTTAATGGTATATTAACTTGATTTCCACATTTTAAATATTTACACATGCAATAGTTAGGATTAATTTATATCTTTATCCTGAGTTCTAAAAATATTAGTTATCAGCCTTTGGCTATTGTTGAAGTCCCAGGAGTCTTTGAAATAGCTCAGGGATGATGCGGCATTGAGAAGAAGAATCCCATGTTCTCTCAATTGTATTTCTTTCTACCTTTACTACACCCCCCTTATTTTTCTTATTTCTCTTTCATTATTTCATTCAGCCATTTGTTTTTTTCGAGGTGCCTTCAACTTTTATCTTTGTCACTGTTCAGAGTTGCCTGACATCTTGTCCCCTGCCTCTCACATTGGATCTCTTTGTTTCCTGCCTCTTGCTTTATAACTCAGCCTCTGTTTCCTGGACTGTTGTCTCTGCCCAAAAGTACCAACCATGTACTCCTTCATTGTCTCACAGTCTTTCCTACGAGGGGATAATTTACATATTATTTAAATTTCCAATTTTGTGTGCTCATTTGATGTAAAATTAATCAGGCTAGGAAGGAGATAACATGGTTATATTATAAGGAAAATGTTGTTTTTCCCTTTATAGGGGTTCTATATTTTCTAAGCCACATTTTCTTTTAATATACATATGTACAAGGGGTCTGTTTAGCATAAATTTGTTTAGGCACTCAGGTGTTAGTTGATTTCTAATTCGATGAAGTAGAATGGCCAGAAAAATGGTACCATTTCATTCTTTCATACATAATATGGGAAATCTGCCTCATTTATTCTGTTTTTTTTCCAGAAGGAAAAATACCAAAATACTAAATACTAAATACTGTTACCATTTTATTCAATTGTAAACATTTGAATATTTTTAAATATTTTAAAGTAAGTATTTCTTACTTTATGTAACAAATAACATAAAGTATTCAAAAGATGATGAAAAGGTATCAATAACCTGCCATGATGAAGGGATTTGAAGAAACAAAATTAATCTATTCAATCTTATTCTGGTAAAAATTATATTTAACATATTGTATTTTCCTCAGCAATGTTAGCTTTGTGGATAACTATCTGTAGAATTAAAACTACACCTAATAGTTCTAGATAACTAGATACAATATTAATTTTAGAAAGTAGAAACATCTCCATATGTACATATATAAGTCACAGTGTGTATTTAAAGTAAGAATTACTCATATAACTTCAAGTTAAATACATAAGAAACAGAAACATTTCAAGAAAAATACCAGTAATTTTCTAAAATTTAGGTGTATTATTATCATCATCATTATTATTATTATTATTATTTTTGCTTTTTGGGTCACACCTGGCAATGTACAGGGGTTACTCCTGGCTCTGCACTCAGGAATTACCCCTGGCTGTGCTCAGGGGACCATATGGGATGCTGGGATTTGAACCCGGGTTGGCCGCGTGCAAGGCAAATGCCCTACCCGCTGTGCTATCTCTCCAGCCTCTAGGTGTATTATTTACTAAAGACTTACTGTTTCCGTATTTTGCCAGTCTCTACTTATATAAATAGTAAACTATTTACTATAACAATAACAATCATTCATTTCTACCTAGTCTATGGGATCACTTATTATTCCATCATACTTATATTTTTACTTTTCCTAGATTTATTTTGTCCATAAACTACAGATTTATTTTACTAAATATATAGCCAGTTTTCTTGTACAGAACAAAATAAGCAGAATTTTTATATTGAATCATTCTTTATTGATCCTAGTGCGAAAGTTGCCAGTTGCCATAAAATGTTCATATTCTCTTACCTCTTCTAAGAAATTAGACTAGTGAAACTTGTAAATACAAATTCCTGGTATAATTCCAACTTTTACTATATCCACTATATAACTTTCATATGACTTTGTTTCTTACTAGTTAATGCATCTCATATAATTATGTTTTGATATTGAAAAGAAATTCATTGCTTATTTTGTTTACTTCATGTAAGGAAATTATAAAAAAATGAAAAATTATTTCTTAATGTGACTGGAGCAATAGCACAGCTGGTAGGGCGTTTGCTTTGCACGTGGCCAACCCGGGTTTGATTCCTCCATCCTTTTCAGAGAGCCTGGCAAGCTACCAAGAGTATCCTGCCCGCACGGCAGAGTCTGGCATGCTACCTGTGGCATATTCAATATGCCAAAAACAGTAACAAGTTTCACAATGGAGATGTTACTGCCCGCTTGAGCAAATCGATGAACAACGGGACAACAATGCTACAGTGCTACAGTAAATATATCTATGTTAAACTAAAAGTGAAATCTTAAAAATAATCTGAAAGGCATTTATTTGTCCTTGGAAACAGAAAATTGTCAATTATCACTTATTTATGGTTTGATTAAAATGATCACTAATAGTTTATTTATAATTACAATTATTACTTTTATTTAACTACCATGGTGTTCTGTGAAAATATGGACACTGAAATAAGACAAACCAGATTTTAAATTAACTTTGAAATAGCTTTTTGAGTTTAGTAATAATAGCTAATCTCATTAAGCTTCATTTTTCTTATGGTACAAAGATAATAGCTCATTAATTACTTATAGAGAAAAAATTAAGTAGCACATATTAAGAGATTTTATCATAGAATCTGGTACATGTTAGGGTCGATGCTTAATTATCTTCAAAATTTAATTTGTAGTTTTCTCTATAGTGTTTTTTTCCTGCTAAAATAAAGTTAAAATTCATAGGTGCCTTCTCAGTTTTGTGTTTTATCTTCTCAGTTTTGTGTTTTATCTTCCAGAAACACTTTTGTAAACTTTTTTCTACATTTTCTATTTGGGTGAATTCATACGTGCATAATAAAAAACCCTTACAATTACACAGAAAGTTGCATATTGCACATTACTTACCTGATAATATTTTTCTGAGATTCAGTTCAAAATTGATTGTTAAGTATATCATCTACACTTACCTTTGCTTTTGTTGATATCTGAAGTATTTTGTCTTATTTATAAAAATAGTATTTGGAGACAAACTTGGATATTTTAAATCAAGTATAACTTTTCAATGCAAAAAAGCACAGTGAGTGAAATTTCATAATATCTAATATATCCTAGGATAACATATCCTAGGATGAATATGTCCTAGAATATATAGGATGATTAATTTTATAATGCTTTATCCATCCCAGAAACCATAAAAATAGGAAGAGTGAGGCAACAAAATATTCTAGTCAGTGAGTTTTTTTCCATTCATTTGCTCAACACATATTATGAACTGTGTGTTGCCAGGGATCTTGATAATTTGGGGTGTATACCAATGGTTAAATAATAATAAAATCCCTTTTCAATAATAAATATAAACTGTCATTGTAGTTTGTCTAGGTGAAAAACTTCCTAGAATATTTTAAAATGTTAAATAATTTTATCTTTAGGACAGCCATATGAGAAGGTATTTCTATCAAGCTGCTTTTACAAATATGAAAATGAAGAGTAATAGGTTAGGAATATGCAACCTTATATGCATCTAGTGATAAATTGAGTTTCACATGGCCAGCTCTTCACCTCTTGCTGTGAACTGCATCATTGTACAGATACTTCTGGAGGGTCTTTAGATGACTGCAATGTAATAACATTTGTTAAGATGAGTAGCATACAAGGTATCTTCAAAGATAAAACACCACTGACCAAGCAAATGGAAGTAATGATTAAAAATGGAACTACCTTAAACTAAGAAGCTTCTGCACCTCAAAAGAAACAGAGACCATCATACCAAGACAGCCCGTGGAATGGGAAAACCTATTCACCCAATGCCCATATGATAAGGGGTTAATATCAAAGTTATACAAGGCACTGGTAGGACTCTATTAGGAAAAAAGAAACACACCCACCCCCATCAAAAAATGAGAAAGGAGAAGAACTGACAGAAACTTTCTCAAAGATGAAGTTTGAATGGCCAACAGACACATGAAAAAATTCTCTTCATCACTAGTCATCAGGGAGATGCAAATCAAAACAATGAATACCATTTCATGCCACAGAGACTGTCACACATACAAATGAACAAGAACAACCAGTACTGGTGCAGATTCGAGGAGAGAGGGACCCTTATTCATTGCTGGTGGGAATACCGACTGGTCAACCATTTTGGAAAACATTATGGACATCCCTCAACAAACTAGAAATTGAGCTCCCATTTGACCCAGCAATACCACTTCTGGGAATATAGCCTGGGGGTCCAAAAACACATAGCAGAAACACCATCTGCACTTCTATATTCATTGCAGCACTATTCACAATAGCCAGAAGTTGGAAACAACCTGAATGTCCAAGAACAGATGTATGGGCAAAGAAACTATGGTACTGGTACGTCTACAAAATGGAGTACTGCACAGCTGTTAGGAAAATTTGCCTATAAATGGATAGACTTGGAGAGTATCATACTTAGTGAAATGGGTCAGTAATAGAGGGACAGATATAGAATGACTGCATTCTTTTGTGGGATATAAAAAGAACAATATGAAACTAATATCCAAGCCGGGCAAAATGGGCCAGGAGGACTGGTCAATAGTTGGGTCAATGGTGTGGGATATAGTAGTTAAAATAGAGGAGGGTCTATTATGACAATTCTAGTTGGCAATGATCAGTAAGGACAAGAAAAGAATATTGAAAGCAAGTAAAGGGATATAGATTATACCATTCAGCATTTGTATCTCAAACTATAATGCCTAAAATGAGAGAGAGATAAAGAGAGAGAGAGAGAGAAGAGGGGTGCCTGTCATAGAGGAAGGCTTGTGTAGGGGGTAGCTTGAAGTGGTGGGAGGAAAACTGGGCATATTGATACTGAGAAATTGCACTGGTGGAGGGATGGGTGTTGGAATATTGTATGACTGAATATTGTATGACTATAACACAATCATGAACAATTTTTTAATGTTTTATCTCCTGGTGATTCAATAAAAAAGGAAGAATAGCCTAGTAAGATAAGTGGACAAACAGGGAAAACCTCTTCTGGGCTTCAAGAATTCCAGAGACAAGATTTATACTTTCTGATGGTTGAGTGCATTTCCCTGTCAGGGAAAGAAGGAAAGGTGAGCCCAGAAAATAAAAGCCAATCTTCACTAAAGCTATTACTTTATATAAGAGAAATGGTATTTGCAATAGGCACATCATTTGGTATTGAAAAGTAGAAAAGCATCCCTTTACGTACATCATGGGGTTTAATGATTGACCAGTGATATGGACTTCCAAAGTGATTGATAGAGCTGTCAATTTAATTATACATCTTAATTGTTTTAATGAAAAACGGTCTGTAATTATTTCTGTGCCCTGACTTGTAGCTTGTAATGGTATTGCAGATTTTTTTAAAGATCACTGAAGCAGTATCTCTGAAATGTGATCTGATTTTTAGGAGTATAAATTCAGATACATATTTGTGCTTGGAAAGACTTTCTATTATTGGGTTTAGCATGGCAAAGTTAATGCTTATTAATCAGAAACTCACTGGATTTTGAAGTAGATTTATAAGTGACTGAAGAAAAAATTAAACCAGGCTGCTGTTTATAGAAATACTTTAAAGATGTTTTTTTCTAGATTTTCTTGAATAAATGGTTCCACGCCTTTGATAAAACTGCAAGGGTTAGTCCTGCCTGTAGGGTAATCCTCTCACTCCTCCTATACTTGTGCTGATGACCTTGGCATCACCAGGGCATTTGCCTAATGTGACATATGATTCTAAGCACATCTGCTGTCTTTCTCTAGCCTGAGAGCCCCTTGAGAGTAGGGACTGTAAATTTCATGGTGCACTGTGCTTATTAAAAGACTAAATCACCTAATGCAAATAAAATATCATATAGTAGTATACAGATTGAGGCACATTTGAGCTCTAAAGCAAAGTAATATTAACTAGAAAGAACTACTCTTAACAGTCTGGAATTTATTTTCAATCCTGTTTATCTATGAAATATTTGGATCACAGGGACTGGAGCAATAGCACAGCGGGTAGTGCGTTTGCCTTGCACCAGGTCGACCCGGGTTCGATTCCCAGCATCCCATATGATCCCCTGAGCACAGCCAGCAGTGATTCCTGAGTGCAGAGCCAGGAGTATCCCCTGTGCATCGCCAGGTGTGACCCAAAAAGCAAAAAAAAAGAAAAAGATTTGGATCACAGTATGCAGTATATAGTTCATATAGCATCCTCTTTTAATACTTCACTGGGAGCTATCTTCAATGTTCTTTATATCCCTTGAAAATATACTTTTAATGATTGCCATTCATTTATCAACTCTGAGTTTCAAATGAAAGAAGTTTGGAGGCACACGGGACATGAGCGTTCTGTGGTTGAGAGCTGTTCCCGTGGTCAGCCCACGGTGATGGATGAATAAGGGACCTGGGGAATGGAGAAAGGGGACCTATGCCCCAGGGTGGGTCTGTAGTTATTTTATTTCTCTCTCCTCCCCAGTCCCCTTATTGCACAATCATAGTTGCAGTTTTGGTTGTAGTCCCAGTCATCAGTTTCATCATCCTAGTCTCCTCATAGACCTCAAAGTCCTCTACCCCTCTTACTCCTTAAGCATAGTTATATAGAGAGCATGAGTGATGGGGATATACATAGGTGGGGTTGAACATTTGTCATAATGACAAATAGAGGTAAAGCCATTCCTTCAGGGGAAGTTCTAGGGGATTAATTCAAGGACAAAATTTTATTTGAGGGTTCAGCACTCCAGATTACTAGGAGATTCACTCAAGAGCGGGATTCCATTCAGGATGTATTGCTTTATTCTTTCTTCAGCTAGTAATCCATTTAAATAATCATAGTAAATTTACTTCTTATAATATTTCTAGGAATTCCTCTGTCCCTCTCAGAGATCCTGGCATGCTACTGAGAGTATCTTACCCCCACGGCAGAGCCTGGCAAGCTACCCGTGCCAAAAACAGTAACAGGTCTCACAATGGAGATGTTACTGGTGCCTGCTCAAGCAAATGGATGAGCAATGGGATGACAGTGCTACAGTACTAATATTTCTAGTCATTTTGTTTGAACACAATAAGAGATATATTAAGCTTAAAGGTTGGCTCTTTCTGGGGACATCCCGCTCTATATCCCAGACTACAGTCCTCAAGCCAGGTCAGTCTTTCCTAACCCCACCAGGGTCCTTACTCAGTTCCTTCTTTTTGGGTCATAATAGACTTTGTTCCATGACCATGCTATTAACTTATTATACTTATGGTGCTTAGCTTGTCCCCTTTAGATGCCAGGGTAGCTTGCAACTTGCCCTAGGTCCATCCAGTCCCTTAGTTAGGACTCTGCTTTTGGAGTGCTAGTAACTAAGGGCAACTGAGGGTTAAGTCAAGGAAATATGGATGCCCAGGAATAAATGTTATTTTGTAGCCAATTAACTCCCATATTACAAAGTATAGCATGAATTGTCTTCCTGTGTCTATACAAAAAGGACATTGCTAAACCACGCAAGTGACACAAAGAAAAGAGAAAAACAATATAGGATTATTTAGTGCTTAATGGAATTGGGGGTGTCTCAGGGGCACTGTTGTGGGAGTATTTCAATAAATCTAAGATCTCTAATGGAGGAGCAAGTACTACCTAGTGTTATCCAACAATCAACCACTTATAAAACATTTCTGTATGTTAAACTGTGCACTGTCCCCTCGAGATATAAAAGCCAACAGATACCAGTCACTTCTAATTTATTTCAAAGCTAGAATTTATGTGGCCAGTACTACTGGGTAGTAAACTCAGCATTCATTTCCACCTCCTTTCTACTTACTAAAATTGAGACTAGAAAAGAAATACATTTGCACTACTCTTCAGCTTGAGTTAGAAATGCAACCCATTTATGACTCTTGTGATATAAGTAAATTCTACTGAATTTTAGGGAAGGTTTTACTTTATACGTATATATAAAGTTTTTCTGATTTACATCATCATACCTTGAAAAATGATGCATCGGATCACTTTTGTTTTTCAACTCTGAATTTAAGCTACATTCTAAGGATGTCAAAGCATACATATAGGGGAAAAACAGATTTCTTATTATTTGCAATGACAGACTCTCAATGTTACATGTTTAGTTAAGCTGCTATTTTGGTCTCTTTGCATTGTTTTAAAATATATGTAATAGTGGATAATATATGCAGAATTTTGAATGCATTTTGACAACAAATATTTTGATGATTTTCTGCTAACATTTATTTCTAGATGTGAACTACTGATTAGAAAGACATGATGCATTTTGGTGATATTTTAATCTAAATGTTTGACATGTTTTATAATATATATGACAATACATCATCAAATAATTAACATTTTAAATAAACATTTTCAACTAATTGTTTTCTTTCATTAATATTGTAGATCAGAACTTGGAAAGTAACCTCATTTGCTTGCTTACAATGCAAGATAAAAGTAAAGGAATTGAACATTATTTAATACCAGGATCAAAGGAGAATAATTCTAAACTCTGTAGATTTAGAAACCTGATCTTGATATCTCATATGCAAACAGAAAGTACAAAGATATGTATTTCCTCCAAGTTGTATCATTCCTATCATAATGAAGTATCTGGATAGTTATTAACTAAAAAAATGTCAAGAATTTGTATAAATTCCAAAAAAAAATTCCAGGTAAGAGTATGATCTTGCTTAGTAAAAGACATAATATCTGCAAGAAGTGCCAACAATTGCAATCGTGCTCATTTGTTATAATTTATTCCTTTTATTTAAAAAGTGAGAGGATGCCAAGTAAGTAGAGCACAATTCTTAAGACTTCACATTTGAAGGCTCTGCAATGGTATTATTCAACGTTTTTGCCCCTGTGAGCCAGCACCAGCTATGCATATAAATTCCTAGTACCGCAGTTATAAAAAGGGCGTAGAAAAGTGGACTTACACAGGCCATGGACTGGGGTTTGAAGACTACTGCTCTTCAGTTTGCAACTTTTACAGAAAATGTGTAAATCCTGCAAATAAATTGCACTGGTTCTTTTCTCTTAAACATACTTTCCCCTCATCTTGAACTTGTGATCCATATTTACTTCATCTATACAGGAGACATAAACTGTCCTTTGAAAGTTATTTTCAATAAAAGAAGATTACATTAGG
Source organism: Sorex araneus (assembly GCF_027595985.1). Taxonomy (NCBI): domain Eukaryota; kingdom Metazoa; phylum Chordata; class Mammalia; order Eulipotyphla; family Soricidae; genus Sorex; species Sorex araneus. Next base: position 176,048,883 of record NC_073306.1, on the reverse strand, counting down.
GCCAGAGCGATAAAACAGTGGGTAGGGTGTTTGCCTTGCACTCGGCGCACCCAGGTTTGATCTCTGGCATCCCATATGGTCCTCCCAGAACTGCCAGGAGTAATTCCTGAGTGCAGGGCCAGGAGTAACCCCTGAGCATCACTGGGTGGGAGTCAAAAACAAAATAATAATAATAATAATTAATAATAATAAAGATTGCATTAGATATACAGACTGTCTTAAAGAAGAATAAATAATGTCTCTTCATTTAAACACAGATATAAATATGCTTAGCAAATTCCAATGTAGTCTTGATTTGCCAGGAAATATTTTATTGCCTTAACTATAAGGTGATATTTTCATTCTTTGTCTTTGTGTCACTGTGTAACCAGCTACTACTTGAGTAGGATCACTGATGTAGAAAAGCTAGACGAGCAGCTTGCACATAATAATAAAGCAGACAGAAGGAGCTGACCAGTGGCTCTGTGATGACTCACTGAAGTCCAGTCAAGTGTAAAATCAAGTTAGATGGAACCTAGTCTAGACACTGAAATATGCCAGGAGGTAAGATTTCTCGAAAGTGTGTTTACTTAATGGTGGTGAAATCTTTAATTTCTTCTCAAAGCATTGTCACTGCCATTCACATTTAATTATAACTCTGAATTTTGTCTCTTTCTCTGAGTCAATGATTTGAAAAATAGTGACAAGTGAAAATGAGAGTGACAGGACTTACTTTTGCAGTTATGTCTGGACACCTTTTCTCCATTATAATTTACATAATGCTTTTCCCTCAGAATACCTGTTCACATTTTGGATGCCAAAATCCTTGTTTATCATTTTGCTGCTGAGTAACTTCAATAGTCAAGGGTTCCAATGCATATTAATCGAGGTTTTCAAATATTAAATAGGGCCTCAATTTTGATCTCTTCAAAAATAATTTTGTGATTGGTCTAATAACCAACAAATTTGACACTGAGTCTTGGCAGTCATTAGCTGAATTCCAGAAGATGACTTATGCAAAATCCGACTTGACTGTAAGAAAGCTATACATCAGACACTGATGGAACTTTTCAGAACAGTTTATGTGATGTATGAGAAATCTTTGTCTTATCTTGAATCTTATTGATTGTGCTTGTTTGTCCTTATTAGATATTCCCTGCTGAACACCATCTTGATATAGCAGCCAGAACTTCTTCTGAGAAAGTGTTTCTTTTCTTTTCTTTTTCTTTTTTTTTTTGCTTTTTTGGGTCACACCTGGCCATGCACAGGGGTTACTCCTGGCTCTGCACTAGGAATTACCCCTGGCAGTGCTCAGGGGACCATATGGGATGCTGGGATTCGAACCCGGGTTGGCCGCGTGCAAGGCAAACGCCCTACCCGCTGTACTATCACTCCAGCCCCAGAAAGTGTTTCTTTTCTAACTGTATGTTCATCTTTAAGTCTCTGTCATGATACAACAGAGGAACTTACAAATTCTCTAAAGATCACAGAGACAAATGGATATCTTTAAACAGGTGATATTTTCTGTGTCTTATTGCTATAAAAATACATTCAGTAACTGAAAAGATATTTAAAACAGTATCTTCCCTAGGTTATCAAACCTATAGGTTATCAAACCTATAGTCAAGTAAAAAGAAATAACACCATAGGATTTTTCTATAGTTTTATTTTGTATATTTCTGATAATATCAATTTAGTGCATTGAGTAGATAGTAGCATAGATTATAATCTAAATATATGGAGGCTTCAAAAATCAAACATTGAGAAAATATTTTACTCTCATTTTTATTGACACTTAATAGCTGTTCTTTATAATGTTGGTGATAGTAACTCTCTCTGTGATATTTTGTTTTAACTTAATATACAGTGTAAAGATTCTACCTGATGTGCCAAAAAAGATTTTACAGTACAAGATGAATCTCTAAAATTACATTAACTTTGGGATTAATTGATTGATATATTTACTCATTCAGTGAATGCTTTATTGAATTCCAGTTTAGGCTGTGGCCTGGCAAGGCAATAGCAAGAAAAACTATATTTGCTTCCTATACTCTTGAAACTTATAAAGGAGGAGGAGAATTATTAGTCAAATTTGTTATAAATTAAAACTGAGATGGCAGTAGCAAAAAAGAGACAAGTGACACTGTGATTCCATAATAATGGTATTTCGTCTAGTTTTAGCAGTAATGAAGCTTCTTGAACATTTCATACTGGAACTTATAGAAAAGGTGAAACTAATCAGGGGGGAAATAATGAATAAAGAGAAGCTTATTCAAAGAACCTGTGACAGAAAGGAGTTTAGCAAGGGTGCCGGTGACTAGTAGGACTGCAGGACAGAGGAGGATGTGGTTTATTGTGCGTCCTAAAGGGTAAGTAATAATCACTCAGGGTTTTGAATCTTTTATACTTGTTGTAATAGTAATAGGGATTTGTTGAGGATTTTTAAAAAATTTTATTTTCTAATATAGAAATACTGCTGTTTATTCAGCCACTGGTTAAACTGACTAAAGCAGGCACGAACTCCACATTACTTTTTAAAAATTTTGTTTTCATAAAATTGTTCACAGTAATTGTTTACATTCAACATTTTAACACCAATCCCACCCCCATTACACCTTCCCATCACCATTATTTTGAATTTTCTCAGCACCACCCAAGCCTGCCTCATAGGCAAATGCTAGATAATTTATTTTGTATTGCTTATTATGAATAGTATGAGATGACATAAGGACGCAAAAGTGGAATTTTAAATTTTTTTAAATATTTGCTGTCCTGAGGCATCTCTGTGGCATAGTGCTCTCTTCTGAGATTCATCTGTGAGTCTCTGAATAATGGTCAGTAATGTGCTTAAATGGCCTGATTTTGATCTCGTTTGAGTTTTATTTATGGGTCTCTAAAGTAAGGCGCAGCGGGTTGGGTATATTTGCCTTGCACGTGGCCGACCCAGGTTCGATTTCTCCACCCCTCTCGGAGAGCCTGGCAAGCTACAGAGAGTATCCTGCCCACATGGCAGAGCTTGGGAAGCTACCTATGGCAGATTCTATATGCCAAAAACAGTAACACCAAGTCTCACAATGGAGACGTTACTGGTGCCTGCTCGAGCAAATTGATGACAGTGCTACAGTGAAAGTAAGGCTGATAAATGAGCTTGTATAGTTGAGCAGGAAGTGGTTTGTGGGTATGACTCCCACATGCCTAACTTTTGGCCATTTAATTTCTTGTGGAAGTTGTTCCCAAGATTTTGGGGTCCAGCCAGAGTCACAGAGGCAATTTTAAGGTATCAGGAAACCTGAAGACATGTTAGGCTGCTGATGCACCCATCCCACAGATACAGGTTTGTGTGTTCTCAAAATATGTAAGTGGGTGACCTTGCCACATGCATTCAGTGGCCATGAGCCTCTTCTAGAGCCCAGTCTTGCATCAATCTCATCCTGCTAGGAGATATGATTAAGGGCCAAATGCCATCTAAGGTCATACTTCTACTTTCCTTAGTCCGTATACATTTAAATGGTCATCTTAAATTTACCTCTTAATAATCTTTCTAGTCATTTTATATGGACACAATAAGAGATGTGTAAGATGAGTAAGCTTAAGAAGTTGCTCTCCTGGGGACATCTCTCTGTAGATCCCAAACTACAGTTCTCAGGCCAGATTAGTCCTTCCTAATCTCTGCAGGGTCCTTGTCTAGTCACTTCTCTTTTGGTCTTGGCGGAATCTGTCCACTACCATGTTCCTAACATTTTAAGTTTTATGGCACTTGACCTGTCTCATTTCGATGGAAGGGTGGCTTACAGCTTGCCTGGGTCCATCCAGTCTCTTCGTTAGTACTCTACTTTAGGGCAACTGAGGGCAACTGAGGCTTAAGTTGAATAAATATGATAGATGCCCTGAAGTAAATGTTACTTTGAGTCAGTTAACTCCCAAGTTACAAAAGTATAGCATTAACTGTTCTTCCTGTCTAAACAAAAAGGACATTGCTCTAAAATAAACTATGCAAAGGACATAAGGAAAGAGAAAAGCAAAATTTTACTTAGAAATCCAAAATCTAGAGTCTTTAGAAGTATCTGATCTTACAAGTCACAGGGTCTGATTTGGGGATGCAGATGATTAACAGATACGGGAAGAGAGCACAGAGGAGAAGTTAAAGATAAACACAGAGGAATGGGAGTGCCTTGGGAGCACTGTGATGCGTGTAGCCCAATAAATCTAAACTCCATTAGCAAGGGAGAAAGGATGAACCATGTTATCCTACACAGGTTGACCTGCTTGGGTGGCACCATACCCCCTCATTGAGGATCTTTAAGCTGCTGATTCAGCCAACAATGTAGAACACACAGCATGATAAAAACCCCATTCTGAAGAGACCAAGACAGCTATGGGAATTAAAAAAAAAAAAGGTGAGGGGGCATATTCTGCCATTATTTTGAGGGCACTCTAGGACCTTTCAAAGGACAGAAGTAGTCTGAAGAAGACTGGGTTGCTTGCTCAGGTTTCCAAAAGTTACTTATGATTGTGTAATTCCACCCCTGCCACAGTAAGTGGCCATTGACAATGAGATTGGACATTGATAATGGTGTGGAGGACTAGGAAAAAGATTCTGACTCAGGGAGATATGACTCAGTCTCCTCTCATAAATTATTTCATATGCAATATATCTAGTTTGGGTTTTGTTTGTTTGCATAGATAAATTTTAAAGTACCTTTTCTAAGCCTACATTTTGAAGGCCTAGAAAAGATACTTTAAAAGAAATAATATATGAAAATAGAACCAAAGATTCCTTCCCAGCCCATTCCCTTATACGAGTCTTATACAACCAGCCTTGTACGTTGTCTGCATGTACACATATAAATGTGTATACATACAGACAGCCTATAAATAATCATATGTAAATTATGCTAGCAGTATAATTTTACAACCTGCTTTTCAGACACAATTTGTAAGCAAGATATTTTCTTGTCAACAAGACATACAGCATTTCCACTTTGATGATTGCATAGTTATCTATTGCAAAGACTGACCAGAATTTAATAATTTCCCCTTTGATGGACATGTGCATTGCTTGCAATTTTCCTGTTATGCAAGACCAGAATTAATATTATTGTACATAAATCTTTATAGCCTTGTCTCATTATCTCCTTGGAGAAAATTCTAAGTGCATTTGGTCATTTGCTATGATTGAAATTTCAATTTATTTACCAATTCTCTGTCTCATTCTCTGAAATCTTTAAGGTATCTTGATAGTGATCACTTTCAGATATAATACCTATTATATTATCTCTTAGTCATCTGGATAAATGGATTTTTATTCAGATTATTGTTTTTTTTGCCATTCTGATATATCACAATGGCATATGTGCATATGTCAGAGTTTTTCTAGTTGTTTTCATGTGCTTTTTAAAACACTGATATCTTTATTCTCAACAAATCTATTCCAGTTTCACATATACATATTAATTTCAGGAATTCATTGGAAGATTTAGAATCATTAAGCATTCTAAACATGTTTTAGTGGTATTATTACATATTTTTTGTGTAGACTTTGGAATTGTCCTCTTTTTTTTGGGGGGGAGGCAGCTGAGGTCTTCCAAATAGTGCTCAGGAAGCCTGGGTGCCTCTCCAAGGCATACTGGGCCTAGTAAGATGGATAGTTTGTAGGACCGGAGGACGGAGTGCTATTTCCAGCCTCTAGTGCTGTGTACACCAGTGCTGGGAATGGTGGCATAGGTGCAGATGGTGTTCAGGATCAAACTTGGTTCTACATATGCAAAACATGAGGCCCCCTAACCAGTGTGCTGTTACATGGTCCCTGGAGTTTGTGAAGTTCAGGGATAGCATAGAATTCTAATGAGATCTTTTGCAATATACATTATAATTTGTTTTCTTTTTTTTTAAATTTTTATTAGTAAATCACCGTGGGATACAGTTACAAACTTAAGAATTTTCATATTTGTATTTGGTTTACATCCCTCCACCAGTGCCCATTATCCTCCACCAATGTTGCCAGTATCCCTCCCACCACCACCACCCCCCACCATTGATGCTCAGAGGCAAAACCCCATTTTTAATAGTAAAAATGCTCATAAATATTTCCCCTAATCATTAACAAAGTAATAGCATTTGCGTAATTAAAGAAAAAAATGTACAGAAAATATAGTCTCCATATGCCTACCAGGCTCTGCGGTTTCCCTGCTATTTATGCATGGCGTTAGTGTAGTGTATTTCTGTTGCTATTGGGCTGGAGCAATAACACAGTGGGTAGGGCATTTGTCTTGCACGCAGCCATGTGGCTGACCCAGGTTCGATTCCTCTGTTCCTCTCAGAGAGCCCAGCAAGGTACCGAGAGTATCCCGCCCACATGGCAGTGCTATCTGTGGCCTATTCGATATGCCAAAAACAGTAACAACAAGTCTCACAATGGAGACTGGTGCCTGCTTAAGCAAATTGATGAACAATGGGATGACAGTGCTACAGTGCATTGATGAATCAATACTGAGATGTTCTTATTAACTACCACATATATTTGACTCTAGAGTTACTCTGTGTCTTGCACATTCAGTGGTTTTGGAAAATGTATAACGTGTGAATTAATGAAGTTTAATACAGAATCATTTTATGTTACTAAATATTCTTAGTGCTCCAAATTTTCATCTCTCTTCCTGCCCTTATTCTTTGCACAAACTCCTAGAATTTCAAGGAACCCCTTGTCATTTTTGCCATCTTTATTGCTTTGCTTTTTCTGTAATTTTATGTCATTAGAATGATGTGGTACATAACCTTTTTGTATTGACTTCTTTCATTTTACAATAGGAAATTAAGACTTTTATTCTATAAAAGCATTTAAGTTTCCTCTATGTCTGTTGTAATGTGGCCTTTTTCTTGTTGCTGAATAATATGCCAAACCAAAGAGTTCTTTATGCATGTTGTTTGCAATATTTCACTAGATATCTGCTTTTAAAATATTTTTTCTGATTTCTTTTTGTCTTGTTACTACTATAATTTAAAAGCTTTTTAGAAATTTAGTGTGATAAAATGTATATATGTATTTAAAGATAGAGTTCTTGGTAGATTAAGGGAAGCACCAGAATCTGGGCCATTTAAGCTGTCTCATATTTCATTTACAAACAGTTTTAAATCCTGTGTTTAACATTTGTTTGAATGATAACATTTTGAATAATGAGGAAAGTATACAGAATACCTTTATATTCACCTTTTTTTTTACATTGTGTATATGGAGCTCTCAAACATCTCTTTGTTATTGATGCTAAGGAATGGTGTTGCTGTTACTATGGACTTGACTATTGATTTGAATATTTCACAACTTCTGAGTAGTATTCTTATACATTAACAAAATGACTTCCATTTATTTTAAGAGCTTTAAATTTTGGGCGATATTATAGGCAGGAACATTCCCAGACTGTTCAATTATAATAGAGATATTTTATTGTATTTTTCAGAAAAACACCCAAAAGACTATTCAGAAGTTAGTACAAATGTATACAGATACATAGAGGAGAAATTCTGATTCTAACAAGTCCCCTCTCTGCCCTAATCTTTCTTATAGCTTCTCATTTTACTTAAATCTGTGATGTGTCTTTGTTGGATTGCTGAAAACTTCACTCACTGGTTCTGGAGGCAGAGTTTTCAGTTTTAGCTCCTGATCCATATCCTTGGAGACTAGCTCTAGTGTTAGTATTAAAATGTGCAGGTATACATCAAAGATACATTTTTTTCAATGTCCTGTCTTTAACCTTAGAATAAATAACTTGGAAGTGTTTCTCTTAGGTCTTTAGCTTTGATACAGCTTACAATGGAATAAGATAACATTGGAGTTTTTATTCCTTTTAATGCTTCTTTTCTAATAGTCCTGTGATTTGATATAATCATGACAGGTATCAAAGAAATAACTAAGCTTTATAATGCTTTCAATTTCTTTGGAAAAAGATTGCATTATTAATTCCTATAGCTTCTTGATAAAATCATCATCCAGCATATGAGCTACTTTCCAATATAAATTAATTCAGCATACTAATTTCAAGGGCTGGAGCGATAGCACAGTGGTATGGCATTCGCCTTTCATGTGGCCGACCCGTGTTCCATTCCTCTGCCTCTCTCAGAGAGCTGGGCAAACTACCGAGAGTATCGCGCCTGCACAGCAGAGCCTAGTAAGCTACCCGTGGTGTATTGGCTATGCCAAAAACAGTAACAATAAGTCTCACAATGAGAGACGTTACTGGTGCCCGCTTGAACAAATCGATGAGCTACGGGATGGCAGTGACAGTGACAGTGATTAATTTCAATAATTTTGTTTTGGGGGGAGCACACCTGGTGATGCTCAGGGGTTACTCCTGGCTCTGCACTCAAGAATCACACCTGCAGTGCTCAGAGGACCATAGAAGATTCTAAAAGTCAAATCTAGGTCGGCTGCATGCAACGCAAGCAACTTATCCGCTGTACTGTCTCTCTGGCCTTCAAGAACTAATGACTTTAACGTACATAGCACCATGCTTATTTTTGCCAAATATTACCTGTTTATTTGGGGTTGCGGGAGGACTTGGGCCACGCCGTGTACCTCACGGGTTGCTCATGTCTCTGTGTTCAGGGGACTCTATGTGGTGCCAGGGATCAATAAGTTGTTGTCTGCTTACAGGCAAGTACTTAAACCCTGTGCCATTTCTCTGTTCCATTACATACTTATTTTAAGTCAAATTATAGGTATAATTTATTTTTTAAAAGAAAAATAATGGATGAAGTATTTAAGTACATCTTAAATGACTTTTATATTTAGAGAATAATGTTTTGAATTGTTGATGTATTTATTAATATTTAAATATCTAATTTTTTATTATTTTGTCCCTAACTGTTAAAATTTTAAAGAGTTTCTGAGATTCACCATAAAAACAAATAGTCACTTGAAACTATTCAGATGTTTCCTTTATAAGGTCAGTAAGAAGATTTGTAGATTCTTTTAGTATAATTTGAAATATTTTCCTATTATATTCCCACTAAAATCATTGCTGGCTTGAATTTCTTGCACTTGAACTATTTTTATAGTAATTTCTTGATGCTTCTGACTTCAGTCTTTCTCACATTCTTCTATTATTTAATTTTCCACAAACATTGTATTTCTTATATTATTATAGTATCTTTCTGCATATGGGATAGTAAAGAGTATTAGTTTTAAAATATAATTCCACTGATTTTTTAAAAATTTTTATTTTATAAATAGTGAGTCACCATGAAGGTACAGTTATCCATTGATTTTCTATATGATTTTTGACATAGCATAATGTCTTAATTACAACATGTTTAATTATTTGTTAGCAAACATAAAAATTGGGCTATGAGGCAATGCTCCTGGCCCTTGTATCTACTGTCCTTGGGTGTCAGCCTCATTGATTTTATTCCATACTCCACAAATGAGTGCAGTCCTTCTATGTCTGTCCTTCTCTTTCTGACTCAGTGTCTGCGTTGCAAGCCATAATGCCCTAAAGTAGAGAGAGTATGGGGAATATTGTCTGCCATGGAGGCGGGAGGTGGGTGGGAAAGGGGGGGTATGCTGGTGGAGGGGGAATGTGCACTGGTGGAGGGATGGGTGTTTGATCATTGTGTGATTGTAACCCAAACGTGAAAGCTTGTAACTACCTCATGGTGATTCAATAAATTTTTTTAAATGGGCTATGATTAAATGAAAATAATTCTTATACTCTTAATACTTCTCACCCACCTAATGTAAACAGTTAAATTTTTTAAAATTTGGTGTAATCACTGGGCAGCTAGGGAAAGCCCTGGCGGTTCTCTCTCTGCCCACCCGCATTTGGTGGTCTCGCACTGCTTGCCCACCCTGGACGGCCAATGCCATGGGAGGATGAAGGAGGAAACGAGGGCCAGGCTGGTTGGTGACCAGTTGCTGTTTATTCCATTCTCCCCATGCGCCTGTCCCAGTCTCAGTAAGCTCCCCAATCTAGTCTCACACTGACCCTCATTCCCGCCTCCTCCTGTCTCTTCTGATCATCTCTCAGAGCTCCCTCTCGAAGCCACATCTCTCATCTCTCCAGGCATCTGCTCCTGCATTCTTTTTTTTAAAATTTTTTAAAAAAATTTTATTGAGTCACCGTGAGATGCTCCTGCATTCTTCCCCTACATTCTTCTCCATCTGTCTACCTTGCTAGTCTCTCCATGCTCCAAATTGCTGCCTTTGTCTCCCTATAATCACTCCCTAACTCCCCCCATTGGGGGTTGACACCCCACTCTGTCAGGTTGCACAATCAGCATATCAAAAGCTCTTCCTGACTGCCCATCAGGCTCAAGGGTGGTAATACCACCTAAGGGTGTTTTTCCTCTCATTAGTCCACTAACCTAATTAATATCTTAATGAACATGTTAATTCTACTTCTTAATATTAGTTATTTTCTATGGACACAGTAAGAGATACATTGAGCTTATAGGATGGCTTTCCTGGGGACATCTCACTATAGATCTCAGACTACAGTGTTCAGGCCAGATTAGTCTTTCCTAATCCTAGCAGAGTCCAAATCTAGTTGATACGTTTTGGGGATAATTGTGCCATTCCTTATTTACTTAAGAGACTTTATTGGCCTTTTTTAGCAATGTAGACAGTATATCACTGAGTAGTCTTACTATGAATTTTATCAATAAAATTGACTAACAGCAAAAATATTTGACAAATTTACTTGCTCTCAGAAAATAATCTGAGGCATCATTATTTTATGCACTTATTTTTTCCCCAGGGGGTGGCAAGGCAGAGGACAAGTCCTTCTCAGGGGTTCCTGGAGTCATTCCTGGAGATACTGGGCCAAGCAGGAAGGATCATTAGTACTTGACCAGCAATGTGCCACTTCTGGGGCTATATAGATCTCACCAGGCCACACCCACCTGTGCTTGGGAATATTTTGGATTGTTTAAAGTACCTATATTTTTATTGACTCCAAATCATCTCAATGCATAAAACGGTGAGAGTGTTGAGAAATCGTTATTTTACTCGGACTACATTACATACTGTCCTAAATAAATGTTTACTATTGATTCTACCCATTAAGCCTACAAACTGCTCATCTTGACCCATTTCATATACTTTTGATATTTTCAGGTAAGTGTTCCTAAACAATTTCTGTCAGGAAGACAATTCTTCTAATCATCATTATCCTAAAGGAAGATGACTGCATAGCCTCCCTTATAAAATAAGAATCTTCAACAAAGATTGTGGTTAATGAACCATAGAATTCTTGCTGCAGCAGATAAAGTATGTCAATAAAATGCTTAAAATTTGTAAGAGTCAGGAAGAAAAATATAACTTTGGCTTGAGATCAGGTAAGGTAGCCTAAGATTAGCTTATATAAAGGTTTTTTAAAATGCCACTGAGGAAAAATCTGCTTTTACATATAGTACAAACTAATTATAATTTTTTTGATGGAAGGTAGAGGAATAGATCTGAGCATTTGAGAAAACTGGAAAAGAAATACAGGGAGTGGAATGGTAAAGAACTCTTTGGAAACAAATATTTCATATTTCAAATGTAAATGAAAGATGAAGGCACAGAAGGTCCCTAAATAGAAAGCTTTTCTAAATTATATCTTTAAGAGATTTTTAATATATGTATGTCAATATAAAAGTTTTAAAAATGTCAGTAATGTATATGTTCTGATTTTTTAAAAAAATTATTTAAGAAATTAAAAATCTTGAATGTTATTTCTTTGATGGCATTAACAATGGATCCCTCAAGAGTTCTACAGAAAATATCTGTGTTTATTTTGGTTAGTTTTAAACAAATGAATTAAATATAAGGATGATCTGTACGTTCAGTTCTCATAATATGCCTGGAAGTTTAAAACTTAACATTCAAGTCATTTCATAAAGCAAATGCTTGATTGTTGTTCTACCTCTCCATACTGCCAGCAGTCTTAAGGATAATTAAAGCCATCCATTAGTATAGCTGTTTTCTTTCTGACAGATTTAATTCTATTTTCCTTTGCTGCATCTATGTTTCCTTTAAGAATTTATGAAGTTACTTTTGAAAATAACTGTATGATCCTAGGTAGCATTGATAGGAAATAAGCCCTCTGCTTTAAGTGTGCAAAGCATCACAGAGAAAAGAGATTTTCAAATGTCTATGATCCTATTTTTGAAGCCAAGTATTCATAAATAAAATTCAAATTTTGTAATTTCTTTCATAATTATGTATAGTAATTTTATGATTTTTATTATATTATAATTTACTGTTCCACATATTCCTTTTTATAATTTTCATATGCTGAAAAAGTCACTGAAACTCCCATTTTTCTGTATTATAAGGATAAATATTATTTTTTATGATAATACCGGTGTTATTGCTGTGTGTTTGAATGCTATTACAACATTCCTTTTCCCATAATTCCAAGTTTTCTCTACCATTACCGTAAGTTCCCTTTTAGAATTCTTAGCTCACAGTTCTGTTGACCATATTTCAGCATCCTTTAGTGCCTTGCTTCTCTACCTCAACATAAATAAATCTTTTGATAGCGATCTGTGTTGTACACAGATGTAGTTTGTCCATTTTCAATGATTTATTGTATTTATTGTGACAGTTTTACAAATTTTGAAATTCACTGTTCAGTTCATGAATGATTGAGCTATTTCCAGTTATTATCTTTATATTCACTGAGTATATACTAGGTGTGAACCTGCTAGGCACATGTATTTTCAGCTTAGTAGACAATGCCAAACTGTTTCCCAGGCTGAACAAGTTTGTATTCCCACCAGTCATCTGATGTATTCCCGTTGCTTCAACTCTGTGAATTCTAACCAGTCTGGCGTGTTCAGGAATTTTAGCTTACCTTTAATTTGCATATTTATATTAGATTAAGTTTAACTCAGCATTTTTAAAGTTCTTGTTTAAATCTTTTGCCATATTTTTAAAATTGAATTATCTTTCATTCGAGTTGTATGATTGCTATGTATGCATATGCATACACATTATACATACACACTATAAAAAACAGATGTGGGATATGTTTTCTGTAAATATTTTTCCCAGTGTGTCACTTACCTTTTTACACTTTGTTGATATCTTCTGGAAGCATCAATAATGAATTTTTATGTGGTTCAAGATACCAACCTTTTTTTCATGCTCATTGCATCCTGTTTAAGAAATAGTCCCCCCCATCATAAGCATTATTATTTATTTTGCTCTTTACACTTTTCTCTATGGTTTACCTGAAATTGATTTCTCTATATTATGCATGATAGATGTTATATTTTATTCTATTCTTTGTGGATATTAAATTTTCCTAGAATGGTTTATTGAATGAGATTGTCCTCTCCCCACTGTATCAGTTCATTTGATAATGAATTTTCCCTTGTATCCCAGCTGTTTCTGTTCTGTTCTTGTGCTAATACCATATCGTCTTAACTTCGCCATAGATCAAAAATTTTGTCTTGTTTTTTTCTCATCTATATGCTAATTTATAACAAAAAGACTTAATAACACAGAGGAGGAAAAACAGGAGCTCAAGTCTTGGCTCAATATATTTTTCCCTATGAACTTGTACTATTAAGTAAACCATGAAAAAATTGAAGGATTTCTGAAGGAATTACAACAAATAAAAAATTGTTATTTCTGTTATTGTTGTTTGTGACTTCCCTGGTGGTGCTCAGGGCTTTCTTTTGGCTGGTCTCAGGGATCACTCCTGGCAGTGTTTGAGGGACCATGTGTGTTGCTGGGGTTGAACCCAGGTTGGCCGCATACAAGGCAATCTCCTACGGTTGTACTATTTCCCTGGCCCCAGTGTTCAAGTTTTATTTCTGAAAAGCCATGAAGTTCAGCTAGGATTGATATTTAACCTTTTTTTCTATTCAGAAGTAAGCCGTTATCTTTGGTACTTGCAAACTGAATAATTTACTGTACAGGTAATTTTACATACCTTAGACTTGTGGACATTAATTATATTTAGATCACTGCTTATGCTTTTGCAGAACTCAATGCCATTATACTATGAAAGTCTATTGTGCTTCAAAGTGACTTCAAAGACTTTTAATTTAATCTCTACCTATAGAGTAACTAGCTCATAACTAGACCTGGAATATGATTGCAGTTTCCAGTTGAATACTTCCTGGAGTGAAGAATTCTATTTTCTGAGACAACCTTCTCTATTATTCACCATTCTAAAGTCACTCTGTTCTTGTTATAGGGTTGTGTCTGATAGTGCTCAGGGCTTACTCCTCCCTCTGCACTCAAGGAACACTCCTGGCTAGTGTCAGGGAACCAGACTGATAAGGGGTGTGTGTGCCAGGCCAGCACCTTACCACAGTGCTCTCTCTCGAACCCTTGGAGCATTGTTTTAGATTCCATGGCTCTATCTTGTCTCTTCTTTTCAAATTTGATCATTTTAGTATAAAATAAGAGATATATGTTAATATTTTGGGCTGGAGCAATAGGACAGTGGGTAGGGCATTTGCCTTGCACGTGGCCGATCTGGGTTTGATTCCTCTGCCCCTCTTGAAGAGCCTGGCAAGCTACTGAGAGTAATTCACCCATGGCATATTCAATATGCCAAAAACAGAAGCAATAAATCTCACAATGGAGATGTTACTGGTGCCCACTCGAGCAAATCGATAAGCAACAGAATGGCAGTTATACAGTAATACAGTGATTAATATTTTATGCCCATAGCAGAGAATTGTGGAGCACAAGTAAGGAAGTTTAGCAGTATTGTGTATTGTTAAAGTATTTATTCATTCCAGCATTTCCTGAATTGAGAGTTACTGCCTCTCGGGGTCTGCTTAGACCATGGGGGAGAGCGGGCAGGGATAGGGGATCACTTTATGTTGTTCACATATAGAATATTGATTTCTAGGTCCACTCTAAAAGATTTTGAATCCGGAAAGGCAATAATAGACCAAAAAAGTTTGTAAACTTTATTTATCTACGCATTTATTGAAGTTTTCTGGAAAAAGACTGTGTCTATCTCTTCCTTCTTTACGTGTTGGCGCATTGGGTGCTTGATCACAGATATTATGTATGGCCTCATTGTATGTTGTTTTTCTCTTTTCCTGTAGTGCCCTATATATTTTCTGTTTCTAGAATAATGTTTAAATGTGTATGAATTAGACTCATTTTATATGATTTATGAAAATATTTACATAGTGTTTAGGAAATTTTGATTTTATCATTAAAATTCAGGGTGGTACAGAATAGACTGGTTTGATGTTCTGAATTATATTTTAGCTGTTTCTGAATTTGTATCTGAAATCTCGATATGAATTCCTGCCAATAGAGTGTATATGCACAGGTGAATTTCGGGAGGCAATTGATCCAATAGAAAGGAGCACCACTGTCTTTAAAATGTTATGTGCTTATATTATAAGTGTTGCTAAGTTAACCCCTCTTGGTTGAATGATATTAAAAGCATTATTTCAGTTTGCACAAAAACTGCATTGAAAGTTCTCTGAAGTGCCTATGTTAGTACACGCATTCTTTCTTAATAAGTATCATTTCAGTGTCACATTCATGTAATATAATTTCTAAGCAAATGAACTATACTGAAATTCATATTCTTTACTCACTAATAGATACAGG
Source organism: Sorex araneus (assembly GCF_027595985.1). Classification (NCBI taxonomy): domain Eukaryota; kingdom Metazoa; phylum Chordata; class Mammalia; order Eulipotyphla; family Soricidae; genus Sorex; species Sorex araneus. Next base: position 176,033,333 of record NC_073306.1, on the reverse strand, counting down.
TTTATTTAATGGATGATATTTAACTATATTTTTCTTTTCATCACTTTTTTAGTGAGCATTGTGGTAGAAATTTAAGCACTTCTTCCTTCCAAGAAATGTAGAGCAAATAAACTTCTATAATAACATAAGAAATTCGAAAACCTGGGGCTGTAGTGATAGTACAGTGGGCAGGGCATTTTCCTTGCTCACAGACAACCAGGGTTCCATCCCCAGCACCCTATATGTTCTCCTGAGCCTGACAGGAGTAAATGCTGGATGCAGATCAAGAAATCTGATAAAAGCATTTATTTCAGAATTTTGAAGCTTCTGGTGGTAAAGGTTCACAGTTTATATAGTATTAAGAATTTGGCTTTTCAAGTCCCCCTTACCTCTCTAAAGCAGCAAAATTCCCTGCACATGCAAGTAGGTAAAGGGACAAACATGATGACCTTTCAGTACCTGTAGTGCAAACCATAAAGCCAAAAGGAGAGAGAGAGAGACAGAGACAGAGACAGAGACAGAGTAACAGAGAGAGGGAAGAGAAGAGATAGATAGCTAGAGAGAGAGAGACAGAGAGAGGAGAAGAAAGAGGGAGAGAAAGAAGAAAAGTGTCTGCCCATAGACAGGCTGGGTTGAAGATGGGGTAGTGGAGAAACTGAATACATTAGTGGCGGGAAATACATACCAATGAAGGGGAAGGTATTGAAACATTGTATGACTAAAATTCTGAAACCCAGACATGAACAACTTTATAACTCATGGTGATTCAATAATTTTTTTAAAAAATATGCACAGTTGGAAACCTGTGCTAAGAATGGGGTAAATGATATAGCTTAATAGGAACAGTAGGAATAGGCGTGGTGAGAGTAGAAGACAATGGCCTCAGGGGAAAAAGAATGCTGACAGTGGGTTCATGATTTCCACCTAGGATATGCAGAAGAGAATCCTTTCAAACATCCTGGTCTTCTGAGCCCTTTTCTTTTGCCATATTGAATGTCTTATACCCAGTGTAGATGCTGACCCACCCTAATGGTAAAAAGAATGTGAAAACCTTTATTGTCTCAATATCTACTAAATTCAGCCTCATCCCCACCCCCAACAAAGGGAATCTTTTGTAATTACAATGTTTGTCATTTCTGATAGGAGGTATGTCCTTTTTTTCTGTTATCACACAAGAAAGGAAACTACTGACAATTCAGTGTGGCATATCATAGTTTCTTAGCAATCAAATGTAACTATAATTTCATTTTTACCACATAAGACAATGGGTCTCAAGGTACAAAGTGCTATGAAAATGCTTCTTCACAGAAGTTTTGGATTTAGAACTGGCTTTTCATCTCCTAAATTAGAATATTTTCCACTAGCTCCTATTTCTCTGCTGCATACCTTTCATTCTATGGTGGCCTTGATTGGAATGATCTTTAAACTGATAATTAAGCAGTGACCCTACCTTGGAGTTTAAGCAATATTTTTATGTTCATATTTAATAACAATTGTGTAGCTTTAGAGATGGAAAAACAACCAGTGATGACCTTGTTAAGCCCTTCCACTATGGATTTGGTAGAAATTTCCAACCCAGTTTTATCTTCTATATTTAGGTACTTTAATAGCATTCAAGGTTAGAATAAGAAAATACAGCTGGCAGTATTTCCTTCCTCTTGCTTTTTTCCCCCTATACTGTAATATAGAAAAACTCTCATCAGAACAGATGGAATTCAGAAGATCTAATTAGTATTTATATGTTTAGAGAGAATCTTAACTAATGTGCCAGATAAAATTATTCTCTAAATATCAAATTTTCTTTTACTTTGATGACATGAGAAGAAATCACTGTAATACTGTCATATCACTGTCGTCCCATTGCTCATCGATTTCCTCAAGCAGGTGCCAGTAACTTCTCCATTCATCCCTGTCACATTCAGGGGAATGAGACCCATTACTGTTACTGTTTTGGGCATATCAAATATGCCACATGTACCTTGCCAGGCTCTGCCATGTGAGATTCTGCATCACTCTCTTCTGGGAGCTTTGTTTTATACTCTCTGGATCTTGGTTGTTGATGAGATTACATGTGCCCGGGCAATTTGTGGGTGTGGCTGCCAAGCTACTGGAAAATGGGGGATCTAGGTGGAGGAGGCCCCATCCCCATCTAAGTAGGCTTGAAGATCTCAGTCACGGGTCCCGCATATCTGGGTTTCTCTGTCGGTTTCTTCATGTGTGAGTCTGCTTCGAGTGTGTGGAGAGCAGCCTTGGGCATGGCTGCGGCTGGATTCTGGAGGTTTTCGGCTACCAGGGCTCTGATAGGGGAGGGGAGGGAAACTCAACCCACCCCTTTCCAAGGGGCCCCTGTGAAGACAGCCTGGCGTGGGGGCAGGAGATTCTGCTGACATGAGAATAATTTATTTAATTAGAAGGTACACTGTATGAAGTATATGCTTAAAAGTTTATACTGTATCTGATTTTTTTTCTTTTAAATTTGGGAAAGTTCATAATGGCTTTTTCCACTTTATTTAGAATATCCACTCATTTTCTTTGAAGGATATGCCCTATTCTGCAGATTATTGGAGAATTCTTCATATACTCTAATTTCTTTCCTTCCCTCCCTTCTTCCCTTCATCCATTTCCCTTCTTCCCTCCCTCCACCCTCCCTCCCTTCCTCCCTCCCTCTCCCCTCCCTCCCTCCCTTCCTTCCTTCCTTCCTTCCTTCCTTCCTTCCTTCCTTCCTTCCTTCCTTCCTTCCTTCCTTCCTTCCTTCCTTCCTTCCTTCCTTCCTTCCTTCTTCCGCAGGGGATTAACTTTGGTAGTTTTTTAGGGAAACTGTGATTCAGTAGTGATGTTAAGTATGCCCTTTAACCTCTGAAATACTCTGGGGGTGCATTTCAGTTGTTTGTTTTTTTTGTGTTGAACATTAATGTAGTTATTTTAAGGAATTGTGCTTTGTATTAATAATAATGGACTCTGGATTAATTTTAAGAAAAGAATGCTGCATGTATTCATTAAGTCATTCATCCTTTCATTCAGAAAGTTATTTCCCTCTTTTCTCTGTGCCAGTGGTTTGAAAATGAGGTCCAGAAGAACTGGGAGAAAAGGGTAGGCTGGTGAAGAAAGGACAAAGTCTGAATCCAGAGTAAAGTATACTGACATATACTTTATGACATATGCCATACTGGCATATTCCACTTAACTGGGCGTTTGGTATTTGTCAAAATTTTAAATACTTTCTTTCACAGTTTTCTCATCTTTAAAAAGTGAATGAATACGACATCCTAAGGATGAGATGTGGAGTATTTCTTAAAATAAAAATATCAACTATTTATTATAAATTTAAATTTTGTGGTTTTTTTACTATAAATGCTTTAAAATTGAGTTTTGTGGAAAATGTAATAACATCTGACAGTGAATATTGATAAAAAATAACATCTACTATTTTATACTTTTGTTTGTTTGTTTTCATGTTTTGGACCACACCTAAGCTGTACACAGAACTTCCTCTTGGCTCTGTGCTCAGGAATCATTTCTGCTCGGCTCCCAGGTCCATATGGGATGATAGGGATCAAAAACAGCTTGCCCATGTTCTAGACAAACACGTTGCCTGCTGTGCTAATACTATGGCCAAATATTTTATACTTTTTGAGTTATATGTCTACAAATATATGCATATTTTGGGGGAGGGTTGTATGACAGCGGTTAGTACTCAGGGCTTATTTCTTGCTTTGTGCTTAGGGGTCACTCTGTGGTGCTCAGGAGAACTACGTAGTGCCTGGAATAGAAGCGGGGTTGACTGCATTTAAGGTGGTCACCTAAACACCTATACTGTCTCTCTAACCTCTAAATGTAAATATCTTAATGGAATATATGTCACAAAGTCCAAATAGGATCATCGTAAGTTTAGAGTGACCCATAATGGTAGATGATAGTTTAAAACTATGTGTATTTATAAAGCTTTGCTTGGGCTCCTTGAATTAATTGAATACTACAGATTATTAATAGCATGCATTAGTTACTAAGAGCTGAAATTCTGTGTCATGAATCTTAATGATAAAAAAATCTTAGAAGCATGTTTAGAAATAAAGCAAATATCTTTATTGATCTTGCTTATTCCTCAGGGCATGATCTTGTCACTCCATAGTTCAATAATATTTCTAAGCCTTGCATCATCAAGAGAAAAGGAAAATATAGAACTTTGTACTTCCTGGTTTTGTCCTGGGCCACCCCCAGTGGTGCTCAGAGATTATTCCTGACTCTGTTCCCAGTCATCCTCCTGGCAGGGTTCTGGAGACCATGCACTGCCAGGGATCAAATCAGGATCAGCTGCATTCAATGTTGGTACTTTGTCCACTATCCACTCTCTCTGGCTGGATTCATTTTCCGTTTTAAAACACAGAAGAAGGCCTATGTTTCCAGAATTTCCTCAGTAATAGTCATTTAAAAACAATATTTTGCTAAATAAAGGGATGAAATTTATCTAGAAATAGAATTTTTACATAGATGTTACTAAGATTTTCTAACTTGGATCAATATTTCATAAAGTTTTCTATTCTGAATTTTCAGATTGGATAGAAATACTAGGCAAAATAGCTGGCCAAACCCAATTTTTTATTCTCTATTTTCTTATGCATTCATTCTTTCTCCCACAATCATAAGCATCTTTTAAGTGAATTACAGCACTGTTCATGGTAGGGTTTTCTGCACAGAAAGTGCTGGCACCATACCTTCTGCCAGTGTTTTCCCTCCAATGCTCTCTCAAGCTCCACTCTACCAATCCGAGGCCCCTCTTACTGCCACACTTTTGATAAGATCATTTCTATTAAATTTCTGTATAAAATTCTTAGGTTCTGTTATATAAAATAGCATTTTGTGCCTGTTATTTCTCACTTTTTGCCTTTCAGTGCAAAAACAGGAGAGCACTAATTATATTAAACCTGTATTAAATCTGCTTAAAATAAAAACTTTGCTAGATATTTACTAAACCACTGCCTTTGGAAAGTTCTTATTATAGTGATGGTACTATTTGCATACTTTTAAGCTGTGAAATTACTTTTTTAATAACTAAAATTGAACTAATTTATTTTTGAGGATAAAATATCAAATTGCATAAAATATAATACTTAGAGCCTCATTTATTCATTCATTTTACACTATTTATTGACAGCCAGGAGCTATTCTAATGCATTGAGATAAAATAGTAAATAAGATGAAATTCACATCCTTATTAAACTTGTATTCTAGAGAACAAGACAAAAAATAATTTTTTGAGTAAAAATTTATATGAATATACTGTCAGGTAATTTTAAGTATGTAAAGAGCAAATTAAATGACTAGAATAAATGGGGTAATTTACTTATCTTTTTAGCTAGGACAGGGATGCTGAGAAACTATGTAGTGATCTAGGTCAAATTGAGTTAGTGAGTGAATCAAAGTTAGTTCTCCGTGTTCAGGCAGCTAATGTAGGTTTAATTCATCATTGTGATAATGGTTGTGTTCAAATAATGAGAACAGAAATGTTTGCAGTGAATTAAAAATAGTAGGAAAGAAAGGTGAACAAGAGTTAGTGTTGGCATCTCTTTCAAGGTCTTTTGCCAAATTAGGGCAGAAAATCAATAAATGTTAAATAAATGATGGGAGAGATGGTCTGTTTTTCCCGAATTAGTGTAATACTGTTTAAACTGATGACATTTTATAGATAAGGGAATATCCTTTTAGCCTTTTAAACAATGAAAAGTTTTTAATTCATTAACTAAAGTGTGCCTTCTGTGGATCAATTATTACACAAATAGATAGAATATCACTAAATATTTCATGGACTTATATAATACATATGTATATATGTTCTAAGTGTAATTTAATTACATACATACCTTTACATATCCCTAGATTATTCTGCATTGAAATAGTTTTGATGTTATATAAATGCAGTTCTATTAAAATGCATGTATGTTATGATAAACATAAATACTACCATATATCTTAACCCCATAACACCTGTTCTAGTAAGAAATGAACAAAAATAGTGTAGAAATAAAAGGAAAATGTTAGCTTACAATTATTTCCCCCAAGTGAGTTTATATTGTTATTGTTTTAGTCTAAATTTGTGTTTTCTAAACTTTTTACTAGCCATGGTCTCCTTCACAAGCTAACCGTGGCATATTCAATATATCAAAGATAGTAACAACAAGTCTCACAATAGAGATGTTACTGGTGCCAGCTAGAGCAAATCAATGAACAACAGGATGACAGTGCTATAGTGCTATTGTACTTGAATAAGTTATATATATTATAAAGTATAATTAAAACTTCTTTCTTTGAACACACCATTATATATACATATACACACATTTATATTTAATATAAATATATTTTATGCTCAGAGAAAGAAGTTTTAAAAGAGTTTATGGCACCAGAAAGAGAATATAAGGATTTAACAGTATGTCTTGAATGTTGTTGATCCAGGCTTAAGTACTAGAACCATATGTGGTTCCTGAGCACTGCCAGGATAATCATTTGGCACAGCAGAAATAAAAACAGGCTAACTACTTTTTGTGCATTAAAATTATCTCAATAAATATTTGAAAACTGCCCGCTTGAGCAAATTGATGAGCAACGAGATGACAGTGACAGTGACAGATATATATCTTTACTGAGAAAATAATATAGTCAAATAAATATGTACCTAGTAAATTGTTTTATAATTTGAATTCTCAAATATCCTTTTCTGACTTAGAGTGTTTATACTACTGTTCTTTACTGTCTCAGATAAATTCAGAAAGATTTATTGAGTCACATTGTGGTAGACCTTTGATACTTAAATAATGTCACATAATTTATATGTAGTAAAATTAAATGGTATTGAGACATTAAAACATCACATGCACAGTCAGAATCGCACTTTGCAGAGTTGAGTGGCTGAGTCCTGAACTTGTTAGTATTGATTCATTGGGGTAGAACACAGCAAGAATAAGAAAATCTAGTCATTAACTGGAGAGCATTAAGAAAATTATATCCATAGAGATGGCCACTCAGCTCTAGCTTTCCAGAAAGAACCTGTGGGTCATTGCAAGTTTGACTGTTGATGGACAGGTTCCAGATGTTAAGATCCAAATTGGCTTTTGATCAGGACTATGAGTTTTCTTGAGAAGATGACTCCTAGTGTGATTCAACATATCTAGGGTTCTGGAACCTGACCTTGTCTATCCAATGTGGGACATTTGTAATGGAAGGCCATGTTTCACAATTTCTTACTGGCCTAAAACACTTTTTTCAGATCTTTGCTGCAGTTTGAGGTTCTCACTCAATCATGTTTCTTTTCTCATCCCTAGATTCCTTTCCCTAAACACTTTTCAGTTCTATAAAAATAACTAATGGCTTTTTTTACCTCATTTTTTTTCTTCTTTTTATCTTCCACAGACATTATCCCCAACAAATCTCACTTGCCCTAATTTTATCTCAAAAATATTATCCTTGTTCGGGCTGGACCATAGTACAACTGGCAGGGCGTTTGCCTTGCACAAGGCCAAACCGGATTCAATCTCCAGCATCCCGTATGGTCCCCCAAACAATGCCAGGAGTAATTCCTGAGCACAGAGCTAGGAGTGACCCCTGACCGTCGACGGGTGTGACCCAAAAAGAAAAAATAAAAAAGAGGACTATCCTTGTTTGATTAAAGTACACTAATCAGAAAGTGTAGTCACAGCTGTTGCTGAATTATGATGATAGTGACAACAACGATGACGATGATGATGATGATGATGATGATGAAGATGATGTAGATGATAATAGTAAAAAACAGATATTAGTATCACTTAATTTTAAATATAATTTCTGCAAAAAACCTTCGTGACTTTTAAACATTCAATTTCTAGAAGTAGCATTGAATTCAAGAGGTAGAATCTATGAAACAATTAGAAAAAAAGATAGGAGGCTCAACAATAGCAAGAAGAGAACTGTGTCAACAGAAAGATCTAGCTTTCAATAAGGTGGAGGGAATCAATACTATAAATGCTGCCAAGTCATGCGGGAGGCCATCAAAATCAAAAGGGTTATGTTACGTGTTTATTTGGTTCCAGAAATGTGACTTTGCCCTTAAGTGTAGGCATAAAAAACTATATGCAATAAGGACCTTGAGACATCACTAATACCCCAGAATATTGAGTCTAGAACTTAATGATGCTAACTCTCAATGGAACGATCATTTCTTCTATGAAATGATTATGTATCTTTCAAATTAATTAATGAAATGACTAATTCAAAATATATTCATTATTAAAATGAATACCATTGATCACAGGAATAGAAATATTGAAAGCACACACACATATTTACTTTGCATTTGCCTTTGTGATTCTGCCTAGTTAGCATTTATTTTCCAGCTTGGTTGAAACAAATAGAACTGTATATTTTAACTCTTTAAGTTGTTGTGCACCTTTTTCATCTTGAGTGTGACTTTCGAGTTAGTATTATGCCTGTCATTGGCATTATTGCAGTTATTTAAAACTTTTAGAAAGGCGAATTGAAGAACAGGATTTTGAATAATTACTTGTCCAAGATTTAACTTAATTAACCATGTGATTTTCTTTTGTGATTTTCACAGCTGACCTACAGTCTTTACAATTCAAAGTCCTGTGCACTTTTAATGTAAAACAGTCTTTTTAATTGTGGTCTTAACTTTGTCCTTCTATATTATTTGAAGCTAGACATACTCATTAGTAAGAAATAATGTATTTCCAAGTAAAATTGGGCTGTAATTCCTGTACCTGCTGTGTATATTCAGAGAACAGTTCTCCAACTGTGATATTAATATTGCATTATTTACCCTGAAGGAAACTTGCAGACTTATTTCAAGTGAAAGGCCAAGATTATGCCCTACAGGGATAATTATGGCATTTTTCTATATAAAAGTATCGATCTAATTATTTCTTTAATGGTACCAGGAGAAAAATGTGGCTGCCATCATTATCATTATCAGGATTCTGGCTTTTATTTATAATATTAAGATATATTCAACTGATTTAATAACCTCCTAAGTGAAAAATTTTATGTAAGTATGTATAGAGATTTAAATGTTAGAGTGTTAATAATGTAGATATATATACATATATATATTATCCAATACAGTATTATTATGAATGGGCACATACAAAAATGTTAAATGAATTACATTGTTCGTGGTTTACTGGGATTTAGTCCTAATTAGTTGAAAAAGCTAGAGAATTCTTATTAAATGGTACAGAATAGCTGCAAAGAGAGAAATTCCTCCACAGATATTTTTTTCCAAGATAGAATGTTGATAGATCTTGGAAAGCCACTCTTGACCAGTACTCTTGTTGTCTTTCGGAGTACATTTATATCCTTATAGTTATTTGAATTGCCATTTATTAGCACTGAGAAAAAGCCCTGTCACAATTCTTTTATATATATATATCACATACATATGTATATACATAACTTTTAGGGAGAAAAATAAATTATTTATATATATATATATTATAAAGATTATGTAACTGTATATAACTGTTATCTTTATATAACTGTTAGGGAGGAAAAATAAATTCTACAGGTCTAGATGATTGATTGAAAATAACCTCTTCCATAACACAAGTTTAAAAGTCAAAATGCTTTTTAAAATTTAATAGCATGTGTTTCTCTGTCTACATAAAAGATATTTAAGGAAACAAAGGAAAGAATTCCCCGATGAAGCCCAAACTATCATCTTAAATACCATCTTCAGCTGAAAGAGAGAGGTGGACAGCATCGGTGCTAGTTTTGGCAGGTTACCTGGAAACTCAGAATAAATCTTGACATGTAGATTGTCACTTACTTCATTATAAGCATTTCTGAAATTTATTCATCCTTCTTTTCCGGTATATAGAGGAGGTTCTGCTTGTAAATAGAGATTTCCCTTAAAATGTCAATTTTCTTACAAAAGGTTAGTATCTGCTAGGTTTCCATAAGTCCTCATGTGTGTGCCTTATTTAAAAAAAAAAACAGTTCAAGATAATCTTTGGGTGACTTGTGCCTCTTCATAACCACTGTTTATCTTGAAGAGCTGCAACACCTATATGTGCTTTAATGCCTTCATTAAAACCATGAGCATTGAAAAACCAGTGTATTTCTTGAGTTAAAAATAAACGAAAGCAGAAAGTTCAGTTTATTGCAAGACTTTTGACCTATAAAAATCAAGACTATAGAAGAAATGTAACTTGTAGTTCCAGTTTAGAGGGTATTTATAATGTTATTTGACTTTTTAAACTCTTGGTTGCCTGGTGGGCTGGAGCAGCGATAGCACAGCGGGTAGGATGTTTGCCTTGCACACAGCTGACCCAGGTTCAATTCCTCTGTCCCTATCAGAGAGCCTGGCAAGCTACCGAGAGTATCTCGCTCACATGGCAGAGCTACCCATGTACCCAAGCAACCCGTGGTTTATTAGATATGGCAAAAACAGTAACACGTCTCACAATGGAGATGTTAATTGTGCCCGATAGATCAAATTGATGAACAACAGGAGGACAGTGCTACAGTGTTACAGGTTGCCTAGTGTTCTTCCTGGTTTTACTAAGCCCAAATCAGGGAGCAGTGGGAGAGTGAACATAAATGCTGGGCCATCATTAAAGGTTTTATCTTTGTATCACTGAATCCAAGTCATCTGTGATCCAAAATTCAGTCTCCTTGGGACTTGATGCTGTCAATCATAAAACCCTGATCACTTATTTCAATAATGTGGTACAGGTAATATGAGTGATTACCAAGCACCAGAAGGATGATTATGAAATTTGTTAGTGACTGGATTTTAGATACTGCTTTTGTCACTGTTATTGCACTAAACGCCCTTTAAAAAAGTCATGGAAGTTGAAATTTAAAATATCTACAGCATATCTGGATGTGGGAATATGAAGTTTGTTTGCTCTTCTCCATTGCTGTGATGTTTCTCTACTGCGCATTTTTGAGGAGAGAGTCAGAGCCTTTGATTTGCTATAGGAATCAATGAGAACTGAGCAGAATAATCTTGTCCATTGTGAAGTCATTCTGACAAAGTCAAGCCTCTGATGTCTATGAGGTACGCATGCTCATCATTCTCAAGGGATGTTGCGATGAACTCAGCTATTCAAATGTATTTATAATTTTTAATGTGATACTGAGGGATAAATTTCCTCTACATTTCAGATGACCTCCATCCCTAACATGTCCAAATGTACCTACCGAGACTTACATATATATGACTTTGACCTAAAATAACAAAACTCCTGCAGGATCACGATATATTGTATTTTTCTATTCCTTGAAATACCTAGAAAAATAAAAATTGGAGATATTGCTTAGCTGTAGGATTATTCCCCAAAATAACCTATCAGATGAAGATATGGTAGAGTAAACATGTAATTAGAGTATCTGATCGTCTTTGAAACTATGGACCCTTCCTGCTCCTCACCTCAACAAAAACACTTATACTGAACATACTTTAGAATCTAAATCAATGTAGGTTATTCTCCATATGTATATCACTCAATTTGTTCTTTTTACTTCATAATATGCCTGGTATTAGTTTAATTGCTTTAATTGTCCAAGAGACAGAGTCTCTTGCCCCCGTGCCAGGCTGTCTTCACCGAGGCCCCTCAAAGAGGACAGGTTGAATTTCCCTCCCCGGCCTGAGCTGAAGACCTCCAGCTGAAGACCTCCAGAATCAAGCCACAGTCATGCTCAAGGCCACTCTCCACATGTTTGGAGGAGCCTCACGCACAAAGGAACCAGCAGAGAACCCAGGTGTGTGAGATCCGGAGCTGAGATCTCCAAGTCTGTTTGGATCGGGACTGGGCCTCCTCCACCCAGATACCCTCACTTTCCAGTAGCTTGGCAGTCACACCCACAAACTGCCCCCAGTGCCATGTAATCCCATCAATGGCCAAGATCCAAGATCCTCAGAGAGGGAGAACTCTGAGCCTAGTTCTCCCTCTCAGAGAACCTGGCAAGGTACCAAGAGCATCCTGCCTGCATTGTAGAGCCTGGCAACCTACCCGTGCATATCCGATATGCCAAATATAGTAACAATGATCTGTCTCATTCCCCTGACCCTGAAAGAGCCTCTAATGAGGTACCGTTGGGAAAGATGAATAAAGAGAGGCTGATAAAAATCTCAGGGCTAGGATGAGTGGATATATTACTGGTACCTGCTTGAGCAAATCAATGATCAATGGGATGAGAGTGATACAGTGATACAGTGAATTTTCCAAGAAGATCTTGGTGGGTGAGAGGATATTTATTTCTGTACACTGCAACAGCAACTTATGAATATAAAGATGTATTCAATAGATAATGAAATTCTCTACTGGATTGACATATTTGCTACCAGGAAATAATAATTTCAGTTTTGTTATATTCATTAAATGTATTTTATTGCCTTTTTGTTTGCTCCTAGTTCATTCACTTTTTATACACACAGAATTTTTCACTTAATATACACAGTTGCTAACAAGTCTATAATGTTTCTTATCTAGATAACATTTAAATTGTCCTCAACTTTGTAAAATACATTATTTATTCTCCTCTGTACTCAGCTTTGTGAACAATCTGTACTGAAGAATATATTTGAAGCAATTGCCGGAAGGGATGGAAACAGTTAATTCTCAAAATAAGACAGTAAAGTCCTCCTGAATTCAGAGTATATTTGTGTTTAGAGCATTAAAAAAGGTTAAAGCTGACCTGTATATACATTAAGTGTGGTAGATTTTCTAGTTTATTTCAATTTCTGATAATGGTGACTTTGTGAATCCTGTAAGGTAAAGTGCGCGTTCCCCTGGAGATCTCTCCGGCCCGCGGAGAGACAGCAGTGGAAAGCGCTCCTAATTGGGTGGGTTCTGTGAGCGGTTCCGACCTGAAATAAAACTAGTGAGGATAATAAATAGGGGGCCCAAGACGACACATGCCGATCAAGGGCAACTTTATTAACTGCCACGCTGGTTTTATACTTTTCTTAGCAGGGGGTTGGTACATAAGTTGTCAATCATCAGGGAAGTGTCTTCTCAGACCAAATAAGGAAAGGTTCAGGGTGTATTAGGTGGGCTTACAACATTCTTCAAGAGTAGATTGAGAAATAGTGGGGAGAGGAAGGCAAGGGTTTATCTGGCAGGAGCATCTGGCAGGAGGAAGGCACAAGGTAGAGGAAGGTATTCTACTTTAGGGCTTTATGGGGTCTCTCAGTTAACTGCCCTGGGCTACTTTACCTCTTGAGTTTGGCTATTTCCTTTGTCACAAGGGCACCTGTGCCTCAGGTCATGCAAAGCTGGTAATGGAATTTTCCGGTTTGTCCAGGGTAAAGGTTTCGGGGTCCTCTTTTGTTCAGGGTCCTGAGCAGTCCCCAACAGTAAAGTAGTGTCGTGATTGAATATCTTTTAGATAGCTCGGGCCAATGATGTGTTTCAGTTTAAAATTTCCATATTGTGGAGCCAGGTAAAGAGTATAGGGGATACTTGACATGACAAACCCTCTGACCACTAACTGTTGTATCCCCTCAACACTGAAGGCCTGGTGCCATCACACAAGGACTAAGCAGCACCATATGCTCAAGCTCTAACTGTGAACCACTACTCACTTGGTTGAGTATCTTGGGGAGTGGCCCCTGGATCCCTGAGCACATTTATTTGGGAGACCAAATAAATGAATGTAAAATAAACGATTCATATTGGTCAAATATACCTCTAAAATTTATTATTTAATTGAAAGTTTCCCTTCACATTATATAAGTCTATCCACTTTTAAAAGAATTTCCTTAAGGTATTTAATTCCAAGCTGCTGAGAAAATGCTTCAGAAAATTTCCAATTTTTATTACTATGTTTGAATCCATCAGACAGTCATTCTTTTGTATTTATTATTCATGAAAATGTTTATATTATGATAAATATGGTATATTAAATTTTAAAGCAAATTTATTGTGCTTTGTACTTAATAAAATATTCCTATAGGCAGGAGAGATGGCAGAGGGGTGAAGGAGTTTGCTTTGCACATGGTACACATGAGACTCTGCTCCCAGTAACTCAACCCAGTGGGTGGTTGTTCGGTGTTAGAGTCTGAACATACGGTGCTGCCTAATGCTCATGGTGCTGGGGTGTAGCAGGGCCATTCCAGCAGAGCCTGCTGGGGAAGGTTCAGGGCTACACTAGGTGATGATCAGAAGGGCTTGTAGTATATAGGGCTTATTGGATTCCCATATTATCTCTTAGGCCCTCAACCTTGGTTCGATTCAGTTTCATCCCCAACCATGCACCAGCAGGAGAGATCTCTGAGCACAAAGCCGGGCCTCAGCCCTCTGCTCAGTCCCTAAACCCAAAATAAATAAATAAAATCTTTTGTGATTAAATGCTAGATTACTAGAAATGACCAAAATTTAGTCCTAGGTATACCTATAAAGCAAGTAGAATCTTGCCAATTTATTGAGGTTTGTGAAACGTCTTAGAGTAGTTTAATTATAGAATGTCCTAAGAGGTATAGGGAAAACAAAGTGTTTCTTGGAAATTGATAAAATGGTGCAGAAACGAGAAGAAAATAATGTGATCCAAATATTAAGCTTAAGAACAGTAAGAAGGGAGTAGAATCAGCTACTTTCCCCTTGCTCTCTAGAGAAATGTTTATTGCTGGTAGAAAAGGTACATTTATTTATAGCTGTATTTTTCAAGCGAGAGCCCATAAAACATTCCCTTTTCACATATTTGTGGAACTTTCTTAATATAAAATTCTGTTTTTTTAAGTTGAACTACAGTCTTCAGAAAATTACTAGCAGCGTATTCTGAAATTAAAGCTAGAGATTGCATCAAAATACTAGATTTTATACTGGTATTTTTAGCTATTTTTTAAAATTTTTAGACTGTTTAAGATTTATAGGCAGTTACCAGAGAGCGAGGGGGCACTTAAAGTTTTAAAGATTAATGTGAATTAGAAACCAAGTCCTGATGATGTAATGGGGAGATTCAAAAGTTAAGACCTTTTACATTTATTTCTAAGATATATTCCTGTTAGGCATGTTTGATTATTATTTTACTTTTCTACAAAATTTATCATATTTATTACCATACGGAAACAACAAGTCTCACAATGGAGACATTACTGGTGCCCGCTCAAACAAATCCATGAGCAATGGGATGACAGTGACAGTGATACAGTGATTTTAGTATTATGTGCCCTTATATTAATATAATCATATTTAGTATCATATAACCTTCTTGACTTTCTAGTATTCATCAGAAATATTATTTTTCCTCATAATTTTTCACTTATTTTTATACAGTGGTCAGAGTTCCTTTGAGGTTATAATCCTTTTATTGAATTCAATGATGCTTTCCTACTAGGTTAGCATTTTAGCACATCTATATCTATATTGTACCTTTAATAAGTATTATTCCTTCTTGGGAAGCATGCCAAATTTAATGTCAATCCCTTTTGAAACTGTCATTTTTAACAGAAAAACCTTTCCATCTTTAAAATTTCTTCTGCAATAATAGTTTTTAAATAGTTTTAGAATTTTCTTTTCTTACTTATTCTTTCAAAATGTTATTTATTTATGTATTTTTTTATTTCATTGAGGTTTCATTGAGATGCTCAACTCTGTTAAATGAATAACATAGTTTCCAAATATTTTGACATGAATCACACATAATATTTTTTTCTTGTTTTGGGGGTCACGCTGACCATTTTTGGGGCAGCCTCTGTGCTGAGGGATCACTCCTTGCAGTTCTCAGGGACCCATTTGCAATGCCAAGGGGAACTGGAGCCAAGTTTGGCGTGTGCAAGGCAAGCACCTTTCCCTCTGTGCTTTCTCTCAGTCCCATCTGTAACTATTCTGTCTTAATTTATTTGTGATTTCCATAGATCTAACTTGAAAATATTTTGGCAGAATAAAATATTGTAGTTTATTTCCCACTTTATGTTTAATTATCTGGAACCGTATACATTTTTTTTTTTGGTTTGTTTTGGGAGCATACCCAGTGGTGCTCAGGGCTTAATTCCGGCAGTGTTTGGTGGTGCTGCAGGTTTAAACTGAGTCAGGCTGGCCCTGTGCAAGGCAAGCTCCCTCTCCATTGCACTATCTCTTTGGCCCCAGTCCACGTAATTTTTATTGAAACCTGCCTAATGTATACTCACTCATGAATTTTCCAAATACATGTTAGTGTTTAAAATTTTGATGCACGCTGTCCTCATGTCAAATGTATTGCATGCACTTTGCAGTTGTAGGCTTGAATTGTTATGGATTAAACAATAGTTAAGCAAAGTATTTCTGAATTTTCAGGCAACGTTTATTAATAAACCAATAAATTTTCTGCTTCTTGTCCCAATATTTCTGTAATCATTTGGGTATTTTCTCTCTCTCTCTCTCTCTCTCTCTCTCTCTCTCTCTCTCTCTCTCTCTCTCTCTCTCTCTCTCTCTCTCTCTCTTTTGACCAGATTGTCTACATTAGTTTCAATTTAGATTTTGTGCTGCAAGGATTTTTTTATTTTGTTTGTTTGTTTGGGGGATCACAGATAAGAGTGCTCAAAGTTCACTTCTGGCTCCATGCTGGGGAGCATAGGGAATTGGGGTGAATTTGAGGTTCCCACTTGCACCCATGTGTTCCATTCTTTGAGCCATCTTCCCCACCCAAGGCTTTTTGTTCATCAAGGGCATTATTGTGTATCCTCCCCAAAGCTGTTTTAAATGTTTGCTTATTAATACTTATCTAAAATGGCTATTTTAAGCTTTTCTATGAATTTAGGTACTTTTTTACACAATTCAAATTCTTATTGTAGATTAGCGTATTTGTAACCTAGATAGTATGTTGTGTTTACAATATTAACATTAATTGTTTTTTTTTAGGTTCATATTATTTTATTAATATTTTCTAGTTTTTAAATTTTTTTTTATTTTTTAAATTTATTTATTTTTAATTAGAGAATCACCGTGAGGGTACAGTTACAGATTTATACACTTTTGTGCTTATACTTCCCTCATACAAAGTTCGGGAACCCATCCCTTCACCAGTGCCCATTCTCCAACACTCGTAAACCCAGTGTCCCTCCCACCCTCCCCAATCCCATCTCCCCCCCACCCCACCCTGCCACTGTGGCAAGGCATTCCCTTCTGTTTTCTCTCTCTAATTAGCTGTTGTGGTTTGCAATAAAGGTGTTGAGTGGCCGCTGTGCTCAGTCTCTAGCCCTCATTCAGCCCGCAACTCCCTTCCCCCACATGGCCTTCGACTACAATGTAGTTGGTGATCGCTTCTCTGAGTTGACCTTTCCCTGGAACGTGAGGCCAGGCTCGAAGCCATGGAAACAACCTCCTGGTACTTATTTCTACAGTTCTTGGGTGTTAGTCTCCCACTCTGTTATTCTATATACCATAGATGAGTGCAATGTTTCTATGTCTGTCTCTCTCTTTCTGACTCATTTCACTCAGCATGAAACTTTTCATGCCCATCCACTTAACTACAAAATTCTTGACCTCCTTTTTTCTAACAGCTGCATAGTATTCCATTGTATAGATGTACCAAAGTTTCCTCAACCAGTCATCCGTTCTGGGGCATTCGGTTTTTTTCCAGATTCTGGCTATTGTAAACAGTGCTGCGAGTTAACATTAATTGTTTTGATGCCCACAATTATTGCACCTCACTAATACCAAAGTGGACAAAGCCCCTCCACCACTGTCATTTGATTACTTTAGTCTACCTCTTTATCCCCCTCTCTCAGCTTCCTCACTGTTTGATAGCCTTAGTGCACAAGCATTAATGCATTAATGCATTAATTCCTTATAAGTTAATTTGAGTGCCCCTTTCAGTTACTTTTAGAGTACGTTCCCTGAACTGGCATAATTGGATTGAATTGGCATTGCACTTAATAAAAATAATTAAGTGTATGAGGACTTTGTTTGAATATATCGAGTTAACATCCTTTATCATTTTATGGTTAGAAGATGTTTCTCATAGTTTGGCCTTTCATATTTTTTGAGGATTTCTTGATGACTTGGTATTACAGATTATATGATTCATGCTGAAGTTTGTTTTTGTTCTTTGCTGTAACACAGTTTCTATATGAGTGCATTCAGATTGTAGACAATGTACTTATTAATTAAAAAAATGTTTAGTGGATTTTTTTAGATAATCACTATATTTCTGTAGAGCGCAAAGTTCAGTATATTGTAGCTTTTAACTTGAAGTGATATTTACATCCTTTAAATTCTATCCTAATTTCTGTTTTCTTAGCAATAATAAATTTGTGGTGGTCAGCATGAATTACAGTTTGTTCAGGTTTCTTCAGGAGTCATTCAATGAGCCATTATTAGTTGTCATAAGAGAAGTACAAAGGGAATGTAGCACTGTACCACTGTAACACTGACATCCCTTTGTTCATCGATTTGTTCAAGCGGGCACCAGTAACATCTCCATTGTGAGACTTGTTACTGTTTTTGGCATATCGAATACCACATGGGTAGCTTGCCACGCTCTGCCGTGCGGGTGGGATAATCTCGGTAGCTTGCCGGACTCTCTGAGAGAGGTGGAATAATCGAACCCGGGTTGGCCGTGTGCAAGGCAAACACCCTACCAGCTGTACTATAGCTCCAGTCCAAAGGGAATGTAGAGTGAAAAATTTAAGGATACTAGTAAACATCCCTGTTCAGAGGAAGCATCTTATAGCAAATAATTATTCAATGATGTTGGCAGTTTTTTATCAATGTCAGTTTTTTACCTGAGAGACAGCCTAGGGGTTAAGGTATATTCCTTGCATGTGGCAGTCCCTGGTTCAATCCCCAAAGCACATCTGGTTCCTACAGCACTGGTAAGAATCCCTGAGCACAGAGCCAGGAGTAATCCCTGACCACAGCTGGGTGTGCCTCAAAAAATAAAAACAAAACAAAAATCCCTTATCTGTCATGAGAAGCAAAAAGCATTTGTGCAATGGTGAAATTAATATAGAATGCATGCAATATTGGTATTATAAAACTAGACTCATCCAGAATGGAATTCCTAAGACATGCATAAATTTTCTTAACTTTTGAGATATTTTTCTTCAGAGATCAACACAGTGAGGAAGAACTTATTCCTCTCTCTCACTCCATTTCTATCAATATCTCTCCACATTTACCTATTGTTATATCTTTCTATGTGTAAAGTATGGGTATGTGAATAATCACGTATCTACGCACATGTACATATATGTATAAATTACCATCATTTACAAAATTAACAAGAATGATTAGCAGTAATATTTGGCTAAAAAGTAATAATTTTCTTGCATATTGATTTGAATCTATTCCATCACACTAATTGTTAAGAATGGCATGATTGGGGGCTGGAGCGATAGCACAGCAGGTAGGGCATTTGCCTTGTACGCGGCCAATCCGGGTTCGAATCCCAGCATCCCATATGGTCCCCTGAGCACTTCCAGGAGTAATTCCTGAGTGTAGAACCAGCAGTAACCCCTGTGCATCGCCGGGTGTGACCCAAAAAGAAAAAAAAAAAAAGAATGGCATGATTATCTCATCATTAATACTCATAAATTCATTTAAAAATATTCATTGATTCCAAATAATTTTCTGATGTGTAACACAATAACCAATATTCTATTAGGTGAATTAATTTTTCTAAAATATGGTAGTATCATACCATGATTATGAAAATGTTTAGGAGCTAATCATATTCCTTTTAACTATCATTGAATTAAAATATTGTCAACACTGTGTATGAACATAATTATACTCTGTTCCTCATTTTTTAACATCATGAGAGGATTTAAAATTAAGAGTATGTATTTCGGATTTTAAAATTAGTGCCATTCTTTCATTAAAAACCCATTGTCAGGGCCTAAAGGATAACTTGGTGGCAAAAATTGCCTGCTTTGTATGTCTGAGACTACGGGAACCGTGAGTTCAATCCCTGGTACTGCTCCCCATAGCCAAGTGTGTCCTAGTGCTCTGGCACACCATAGGGTTCCTGGAACAACAACCTTAGCACACATTACGCGTGTGTGTTTGTGTGTGTCTGTGTGTGTGTGTGTGCTGAGAACACCACAACTAGGGAGTGTGGTATAAGAACACCACAACTAGGGAGATTAACACTTGCATAAACATCACAATCAAGTGTGTGATCCAGTCATTGAAACAACAGCAAAGGGAACAAAATGGGAATAAGAAACAAACAAAAAGAGGGGCTGGAGTGATAGCACAGTGGGTAGGGCGTTTGCCTTGCACGCAGCAGACCAGGGTTTGATTCTCAGCATCCCATATGGTCCCCTGAGCACCACCAGGGGTAATTCCTGAGTGCAGAGCCAAGAGTGACTTCGGAGCATCTCCATTGTGACAAAAAAAGCAAAAAAAAAAATGTAAGGGTATATCCTTCAAACTATTGAATCTTATTAATCACACACCCTAAAGAAATATTTTTTCACTGAAAAAAAATTTCAAAAGGGAGCTTTATTTCTTATGTTCCCTTAACAAGGACCCCAAAGTTTACCATGGTATTAAAAGGGACATATTAATGTCATTGCCTGAATGGATAAAAGCAAAGCTGTGGAAAGAATAAACTTGTGACCTCCATGTTAGACAGTAACAGGTCTGGCACTAGAATCCACTCACTTTTTCACTTTAGTTCTCGGCTGCAGGGAGTGGTGGGAAATCTCCATCTCCACTGGTCGTCAGTAATGAAGGGCCTTTCAGAGCTTCCTGAAGATTAACAGATTTTTCAAAGTAACACGGGGGTAGTTAAATTTCTGCTCAATAGAAATGGGAGCCATTTCTCCTAACTCACTTTCCTTAATATTAGACACATTTGTTCTTTGTGGAAACTTAAAGCTCTGTGGCTGCTACTGATTATGATTACTTAGCAGCCCTTGTCTCATAGTCTTTACTAGTGCAGAATATTTTATAGCTTTTAGGTTCCTAAGGGAAGATATCAAAACATTTCTATTGAGTCCTTATTGCCTATAGTAATACCTATATATTTAATGGGACTTCTACATGCATAGTGTGAAAATTGTCATAAGCCAAGAGAAGATACATAATAGAGTCACGTCATTTGGATTCAGTCATTGGAATTAGCCATCCAATCCTTATGAGAAGACATCTCTATAGTTTAAATGTCTTTGCTAGATTCAAAACAACCAGTCAGTATTAGGAAAGATTCTTTAGAAATAAATCCAATAAGGGCTTGGAGAGATAGTACCGGAAGTAAGATGTTTGCCTTTCATGCAGCTGACCCATATTGTATCCCAAAGCACAGAGCTGAGCATAGTGCCCAAGCACCATTGACAGTGACCCTAGAAGCAAACAAAAAATAAGTCAAATGCATCATTATGTTCATGATAATTAATAAATGTAACAACTATGCAACTTGTTTTTGTGTCGATGCTATGTTTAAAGTATATTCTACAGAAGCAATAATTCTAGTTATTATGTGGAGTTAAAGAGTCTTGTATATCTGTACAAAATACCTAAATATTAGTAAAATTATGCTAAATTAATGTTTTATGTGAGAAAGAGAAAGAGCATTATTTTATTTTCGTATAATGGAAGCATATCTGAATGAATGCATAAATTTTCAATGTGATTTTGTAATTATTCTAATTTTTTTAAATTACCACTATTTTCCATTATAAATTGTTTAGTGTATATGTATATATGTAACTATATATGTAGTTAGAGTATATGACAAGTCTTTGTAAGCTTCATTACATTTTCGCACTTCTATAAAGTTCTTCTGGCTTTATCTACCTTCCTACCCCATTTAAAGCTAATGAAGTATAGTTATGTTGAGTAATAAGCTTAGTATTATACAGCTAGTTAATTGTGAAGCTTGCATGTAGGTGCAGAGTGAAAGCTTTTCTCTGAAGAATATATGTATATATATATTTAATATCTTTCAAAAACATTGTAATCCAATAACAGCAATAATAATGATGATGATAATGATGAATATAATGTTACCTCAGATGAATATATTCTTTCTGAGTCTCAGATTACCTCATTATATCTTTAGGGTATCTATTTAGTTCCAATATTGATATAAACCTTTGCAACCAGAGTTGCTCAGGAGAAAATTATACAAACATTTTTTATTATGCCATGTGTTAATTAGGAAATATTTCATTCTCCAGAAAATGTAAAACAGAGAACTATAATTAGAAGAAAATAGAGATGATGAGGTTGAAGGTAATATGCTTAATAGTGGCTTGAAAATGTAACTGAGTTCTGGGACTAATATGCATGAAAAACTGGTATATCAAACCCAAATTTAATTTTAAGTTGTTTTCAGATGGATTGCCTGAACTGCTAGAAGTAAATCACAGCAAAAGTTGTGTTTGTGATTTTACTTCGTTCAGAATTTGAACTTTCTTCCTCTGAAAATAATGTCTTCTGACCTCAGATATTTTGCATTGCATTTGCTTGAACTACATTTTTATTTTCTCACAAATTAAAAAATATCTTTCAGCAAAGAGCCCATTAGAGAAACAAGTCTTCCTTGAAAATGTTCTGAAAGAGGCTTCATTTTCATCCCTGTGTAATTTTATTTCTAAACCGAGAGTCAACTGGAGCATCTCAGAAACAGCTGATGAGTAGATAAAATAATGACATCTTACATAACAAATTTAGTTTCCTCATTTAAAGAGATAAAGAGATAAAGAACATGATGTGGTTAATTTCACCATCAGAATACCTGTTACTCACGCATAGGATTTTTTTCTGGAAAACAACTTGCTTTCAGATGTTGATATGAGGACAGAAGTATCAATCTTGGCCATTCAGAATAATATGCAAGAAAGGAGAGATAGCTAACTAGACTAATAATAAGGGCATAAGGCAGAAAAAATAATTTTATTGAATCACTGTGAGATAGTTAAAGTGGTTTATAAAAAACAGTTTGCTTAAAAAGTGAAAATTGGAAAGGTGCTTTAACTTTACAATGGTTAGACAAACACAATGGAGAGTGGAGGCAATTATCTTGATAATTCAGGCCAAAATCCTGCAGATAAATAAAATATAAGGGAATAGATCTAAGACTGTTTCATACTGAGGGCTTTAAGAAATCATTTTCATTATTCCAACTTCTTTCTATGTTCATAGGCAATGATGGCTTATAATACAGACTAGTATACACATAATTGCCTAATGGAAGTATAATTGGTCCTATGCTCTTATTCTTAAAAGTGAAAAATGACACAAAATATGAAGTCATGCATTTCTGAATATGAAAAGAAATCTCACCATACATAGCAGATGCTTAGTTTATTTAAGTGCACAAAAAGTATGAATTTCTAAGTGTAATAGAAGAGGTAGTGGATTATAAAGAATATATTTCAACGTAATGTTTTCGACTAGCCCATATATCTCATTGGCCTTTACACAATGATTGTATTTTTTCATATCTGCTTTCTCTTATTATTTGGAGAGCTGTTTTATGAAGTTTTGCATTACATCCAGATTTTCCTCTGTCACCACACTTTGAATCAGATGAAGGGTATATCTTACATTTACAGAACCATCTTTCTACCCTGCTTTGGATGCTTAGTGCCAAGTCACAATGTTTTTGTGCTAAGTCACACTCCATTGACTATATCCTCCACTAGCTGATGTGATGAGGATGCAGCTCCTGCAGAGCTGTATATCAATGTTTGCTTTATAATTTGTATTTTATTGAGGTAACATTAACTTACAAGATGTAAATACTTTATATGTTCTAGGGATAAATGGTTTAAGTGTAAGAGGAGGGGAAGAATAAGCAAGTTTATTGCTAGCATTTGCAGACATGATGTGAGAATATGTCCTATAGCATGAATATTTAAAGGTGTTTTAACAAAATAATTTTTTAAAAAAGGTTTTTATTGCATATGCTATCCAAGCCCATGTGATGCTTGTGTCCACATGTGCTCACATGTGGCACCCTGCATGTCTCCTCTTGAGATGTGTACTTTCCTATCTAATGCTGTCATTGAAGAAGTCCTCGTTTTCTCTATTTAGCCTGTTATACTCTCTTTTTCTCCCTCTTACCCTCCCTCCTCACCTTCAAAATTCTACAAATAAAATCTTTTCTACTTACAGAAAAGTTTTTATTTTCATATTTTGACTAATGGATTTTTCATAAAGTACCTGGAGGCTATAGATTCAACTTGCAATTGTTAGTTGTATTCTTGAATATGTTGGTTCTAGGAGTGCTGATCCTCTATACTAGGCCTAATTTATTTTTCCCCCAATATGAGTGATATTTGATGCTTAGTACTGATCCTGTGCTCATTTCTGGAAAGGTTCTGGGATCTCTATTCAGTTGGTATTGGAATCAAATTTGAAGTCAGCCACTTGCAAAAAAAGCATCTTATTCTCTATACTACATCATTGGCCCACATCTTGGTTTTTATTTGATTTTATTCACCTAGAATTACTGCTGTTTTTGGAAAAGCCTCACATCCTCACATATACATATGTACTTGAGGTATCTGTTTATGACCCAAGTTCCCTATACCTAAAATTGTTTCTAGATAACTGCATTGACTGAGTCCAATCTGATGTTGTATTTAGTTATTTTACACAGACTTGTGGAAATTAGAACTACATAACACTTAGAAATTTTTGCCTACATCACTATTATTCTTTTTAACCTACTACTACTTATGGCTAGGTAATCTGACTTTCAAAGCAAAGGTATAGGCAAAACAGGCAAAACATGGCATATACATTACTGAATGTAGAGAATATTCAGGAATGTCATATTAATCATTAAAAATCAGTTAATAATGTAAAGCACTCTTAAATTGGTATATACAGATTCAAGTTTCTTACTCTTAAAAATAAGATAATTTATTAATGTATCAGGTAATTTAAAGTAATCATTCAGAAGTTAACAAAATTCTTATAATGAGAATATAATATGCTTAGCAAAAGTTTCCAAGAAGAAATATTAAACACTTAATGAAAAAGCCTCTTTCTTCAAATAAAATGGGAATAATTATCCAATGTGAGAGTCAATTTAAGACAATTTAATTAAATATACTTTGAAATAAATTTTCTGTTTAGTATTAGTTACTTGTAAGATTATTAACTTGATATTTATAATACCTTCTTCATCAGTATTTATGGCTATGCTAAAATGTACCAGAAAAACTTGGAAAGTCATAAATCAAATTGCTTTCTTTTAGTTAAAGTATAAAATTAAAGCATAGAAAGCATATCAGATTTAGTGTAAATACAACTCAAAACAATATATTAAAAGAAAGAATATGACTCTAGACAAAAATTATTAGTAACCTTTTAGATGTTTTGAATTCTGAATTACATAAAATTATCCTGAATATGTATGAGGGCATCTCAGCATGAAAAGTTGACTCTGTCATTCTCAATGTAGTACAGAGAAGAAACACCTTTTCACCAAGTGTTAAATATTTCTGTGTCATTGTAAATAGTATCCCTAAAGTGTGTATATGACTGTCTTGCCAGTCATAAAATGATTATTTTATTTAGCTGTTTTATCTTGTTTTAATTTGGCACAGCCCAGGTCTCTTGTGATCAGTATTTTCTTGGTTGTATAAACCTGGACATAAGGTGATGTCATGAGAGTGATACAAATCAAAAGACCACTGAAGGGGTTAGGTTAATGCTATATGTGAATCGAGAGGCAATCTCAAGTGTATATGAAGTTAATAATTCTATGCTTAGACTTTTTATTAACAGAATCCTTTGTTTTATTGTATTCTTGCTGCAAACAAACAATACATGTTTACCTGTTTTTACAATAGGATTCTTCACGAAAATAAAAAAAAAATTAAAAACTCAGGACAATTAAATCTCAGGACAGTGGTAACAGAATTGCCAAACAGTTTCTAAAATACTTGCCCCTGAATGCTTTATTATGTGAAAAATGAACAAAGGAAACTACTTTCCTGGATAAGACACTGTAGAGACTATGGCCTACACTTAAGTCCAAGTCCAAGTGACACAGTAAGTCTAATAGCTAGTCAAATGTTGAATTCTACATGTGAGTAAATCTGATACATTTCATCTGATAAAGGAGATGAATAGAGTGGGGTGATAGACAGTTGGAATAAGTACTTACCTAGGGGGACTGATGAAAGCTGATGAACTAATAGCACTTTGGGAACAAAAATTGGAACAGATGGAGCATGAACTTTGCTAAGAATGGGTTCTAGGAATGAAGGTAGGTCTACTTGTGCAGATATATTTGATATCACTGTCACTTTGTTTTCAGTTACTCTAATCTTGTAGTGTAGCTTACCTTCTTAAGATGTCTTAAAACCAACAAAGTGCATCATCATGAAGAGAAATTAATAGATTGTTTTAAAAACAATAATAAACAGTGTATTCTTCCTCATCCTCGTTTTATTCTTTCAGACACCATAATCACCATCATTGTCCCATTGATCGTTGACTTTCTCGAGCGATCTCAGTGCCATCTCCATTTGTCTTGGCCCCGAGATTTTAGAAGCCCCTTTTCATTCATCCTTCCCAACGGTGCTGCATGCAGGCTCTTTCAGGGTCAGGGAATGAGACCCATCAATGTTACTGGTTTTAACATATGAATATGCCATGGAGATTGCCAGGCTCTTGCATTCGGGCAGGAAACTATTGATAGCTTGCCGGGTTCTCCAAAGGGAAGAATTAGGCTGTAAGATGTCAAGTGGCTGCGGGAGCTTGGTGTTACAGTCTCTGGATGTTGGCCATTGGTGAAATTACATGGTGCAGGGGGCAGTTTGTGGGTGTGACCGCCTAGCTACTGGAAATTGGGGGATCCGGGCAGAAGAGGCCCAGTCCCGATCCGAGCAGGCTTGGAGATCTCAGCCCCGGGTCCTGCATACCTGGGTTCCTCTGAGGTTCCTTCATGTGTGAGGCTCATCCAAATGTGTGGAGAGGGGCCTTGAGGCTGTGGCTGGGTTCCGGAGGTCCTTGGCTGGGGGAGGCTCTGCTCGGGGCAGGGAGGGAAACTCAACCCACCCACTCCGAGGGGCCCTGGTGAAGACAGCCAGGCGTGGGGGCAAGAGATTCCATAATACAGGAACTTAGCGTAGATATATGAATGTCTCTCCCTTATTCTCCCACACACTTATTGCTTTACTGTTGTGAATTCCGGTCTCTCAAATCTTTATCTTTCAAAACCTTTCCTGAAGAAGAGTTTTAGCACGGTACTTTATTGGTACAATTATGCTTCCAAATAAAAGTGCTATTTTTGTGAGAACTTTTCTGTAGCGTACTAAAATTAAGTCTTTTTTCCTAAGGTGAATTTTCTACTGAAGAAATTTTGAAATACTCACTTCTAAGTTCTCTTTAAAGAAAAACATAATTGCAAAAAAAAAATTTGTTTCCCAAAGTTTTCCACAAATGGGTAGTACTGTTTATGTGAAATTGTGATTGAAAACATGGGTAGAAAGGGTAGGAAAGGGCAAGAAAACTTGTTACAGGATTTTATGCTCTGTCACACTAGGCCACAGAACTGTGACCATCTAGTGTCCCATAATCACTGTCACTGTCACTGTCATTCCATTGCTCATCGATTTGCTCGAGTGGGCACCAATAACATCTCCATTGTGACACTTGTTGTTACTGTCTTTGGCATATTGAATGTGCAATGGGGGGCTTGCCAGGCTTTGATGTGCGAGCGAGATACTCTCAATAGCTTGCAGGGCTCTCCGAAAGGGGCAGAGGAATCAAACCTGGGTCGGCCAGTGTGCAAGGCAAATGCCCTACGCTCTGTGCTATTGCTCCAGCCCATACTTGGAAATAATTGGTGAGACAGAGAGAAAGCATGAAGAATTAGAATTATATTTAAAATTATACTTATTTTTTAAAAATTCAAAATTTAGGGGAGGGTTGCATTGTAAATTATCTCTAAAAGACTTGTGTTTGTATTTCCCAGAGAAATCCGATGATAATTCTTGAACTTGCTATGTCACTTTAATTAGATAACTCATTTTCACCAGTACTCAAGGAATAGATTATGGCAAAAATTGTTTTATGTCTATTGTTTTAAATTTAAACATTCTTCTCACTAATCACATTTTCTTAATCTCTCACTGGGTGGTTTTATATTTGCATTTTTATACAAAAATACTCAGTTGTAAATTGTTAACATTTGTTTCTATTACTTTTACTTTTTTCCTATTTATCTTAAAGAACATGGCAAAATTTCATTTATTCTCTTGAAAATTCCAGTTTTCTATTAAGATATATCCAGCTGTATGCTTCTTTATTCATATTATGGACAGGTGCTTTAAGAAGTTACAAATGATGTGGTATATACGAATATATAGAGTGGAAGACTAATATCCATAGCCAGGGAAAACAGGTTAGGAAGACTGGTCAACGGTTGGAACTAACCACAAGTGTGTGGGGGGTGAGGGTAGGTAAGATAGGGAAGAGACCAGTATGACAATAATAGCTGGGAAGCTGGGAATTATCACGCTAGATAAGATCTGAGGGCTAAAAGTAGATAAGGGGATATTCTTGATAACCTTTAACTATCAATATTGTGAACCACAATGCCCAAAAGAGGGGGGTAGGAAGGAAAGAGGGAGATAGAGAAAAGCACCTGCCACACAGGCAGCCAGGGTGTGGGGTATGGGTGATGGCAGGGAACCTGGGGACACTGGTGCTGGGAAATGTACACTGGTGGAGGGATGGGTGATAGAATACTGTCTGACTGAAATCCAGTCATGAAAGCTTTATAAGGGTCTATCTTACAGTGATTCAATAAAATAGTTAAAAAGTAAGTTGCAAGTGAAATCTAATTTTACCACAATAAAATGAATTCTACCTGCAGTAGTATCCTCAATATTTTCTCAGTACTTCTGTGTACCCTCGCTTACCTCTCTCTTCTGTTATCTGTGCTGCCATTCCAAGATTTTCTGGATTTCCCAGGCTAATTAACTTCTAACACACATTCTCAGTTGGTGCCTTACATAGAAAATGCAGATGCAAAATGAAACCCATTGTGAGTTACCACTCAAATTCTAGAGTGTATTCATACCTATCATTTTATTCTCCCCTCAAAGTGAATTTCTTCATGTGTGTCCATAATTCTATTCCATAAGATCTTCTCAAGTACCCATTTATAAATAATTCTCCCTTCTCTGCCATCTCTTTCTTCAGCTAAAGTGTATTTCTATTTCCTCCATTGGATTTCAAATTTGATATATTCACTTCTACCTAAAGAAGGAAAAAAGACAATAAAAATAAACACCAAAGTACCACAGTGTAACCGCACATTCAGCCTATCCTTCTGCGCCTTGAGAGTTTTCTATGTTAACTGAGTGATTTTTCACATCTTAATAATTTCTTAAGCTTCTGATCTCTGCCCTCTTCCCTCAATATTCCACTTAACATGCTATCTCCAAGGTAACCAATTCTGTTCTTATTTCTATATCTAGAGTTGCTTTTCCACCCACTTCTCACTTTAAGTCTCAGTAGTATTTAACAATATTGAATATTTCTATTTGTGCGTGTGTGTACTTTATTGTACCAAGCAGCAGCCTAACATAAGCTATCAGAAATTTTATCAAAACAAGATACAGCTTCAATGATGAATAACTAAGAAATTATTTATTTCAACAGTGTATCAGAAATGTATGTTTAGTTGGAATATACATAGGTAGTATAGGGTTGATAATGACTCTGTTGTGGAATTTAGATTATAGCGGGAACCTAATGATTGCAGAGATGTTCCAAGTTCAGAATCAACAAATGCAAAGGCCATTGGGGATCAGCTAGTAATTTATTTAAGATGGCTGAGTTAACTTCCTCCCTCCTTTTATCAATTGTAAACCGAATTCCTAGAAATAGTAGTTTTTGATTCCAAGGCAAGTACTATAAGTTCTTCCTTAAACACAGAATTATTTTGTGTTAGCCCAGCTATTAATATTGAAGTATAAAAAAGAAGTTTGAGAGTACCTTAGACGAAATGTTTGCAAGCTTTTAAACAAATGCATAGTGCACTGTAGTTCCATTGTTCATCGATTTTCTCGAGTGGGCACCAGTAACGTCTCCATTGTGAGACTTGTTACTGTTTTTGGCATATCAAATAACCATGCGTAGCTTGCCAAGATCTGCTGTGCAGGCGGGATAATACCAGTAGCCGAGCTTTCTGAGAGGAATGGAAGGATCAAAGCCAGGTCAGCTGCATACTAGGCAAATGCCCAACCTGCTGTGCTACCACTCCAGCCTTTAAACAAATGCATAGTACATATTTTAATGGATAATATAGTGTTGAATTACTGCTATCAAACAGATACAGCATGAGATACAATAGACTATGTTTAGTTGAAATTTTATTTCATACATCTGCACCTATATGTTTATTGCAGCACTGTTCACAATAGCCAGAATCTGGAAAAAACCCGAGTGCCCGAGAACAGATGACTGGTTAAAGAAACTTTGGTACATCTACACAATGGAATACTATGCAGCTTTAAGAAAAGATGAAGTCATGAAATTTGCATATAGATGGATCAACATGGAAAGTATGTTAAGTGAAATAAGTCAGAAAGAGAGGGACAGACACAGAAAGACTGCCCTCATTTGTGAAATATAAAGTAACAGAATGGGAGACTAACACCCAAGAATAGTAGAGATAAGTACCAAGAGGAGGGCTCCACAGCTTGGAAGCTGACCTCACATGCTAGGTGAAGAAGCAGCTCTGATAGAGAAGGGATCACCAAGCAAAGGGTTCTAGGCGGGCCCACTAGGGATGGGAGATATGGGCTGAAAATAGACTATAGACTGAACATGATGCTTACTTAATACCTCTGTAGCAAACCACAACACCCAAAAAGAGAGAGTGAGCAAATGGGAATGCCCTGCCACAGAGGCAGGTTGGGGTGAAGGGGACAGGGTAGGGGTGGGGGTAGGGATGCTGGGACCATTGGTGGTGGAAAATGGGCACTGGTGGAGGGATGGATACTTGATCATTGTATGACTGAAACATAAGCATGAAAACCTGTACGTCTGTAACTTTGTCTCACGGTGATTCACTAATAATAAATAAATAAACAAACAAACAAATAAATAAATAAATAAATTTATTTCATGAAAAAATCATATAAGTTGATGTAATTGAATGAAGGAGTTAAAATAAAGAATTAAATTTAAATTAAATTGAATTAAATTAAAAGAATTAAATTAAACTCGAGTGCCTGAGTATAGATGACTGGTTAAAGATACTTTCTTATATCTACACAATGGAATACTATGTAGCTGTTTGGAAAGATGAAGTCATGAAATTTGCTTATAAGTGGATGGTAATGGAGAGTAAGAATAAAATTTAAGAATATTAAGATTGAAAGCAAAATCCTTAAACTATCCAGAAAAAAGTAAATCAGAGAAAATAATTATATTGACTTCAAGGGAGCGCCTCTCCACTCAGAAATCTATTAATTAGATTTGTAAGACTAGACCTTAGAGTGGTGGTTTTCTACATATGAGAAAAAGTTTCCAAACTTAGAATTTAGATACACTATAAGAAAAATGTGAACGCAGAATACATAAACAACTCAAAAAATTGCTATGAATGTTTACCTCATGGAAAAAAAATAGTATTTGCGGAAGTTTACAGAAATTTTGAGTTTAAATAATCTTATTTCCATAGACTTAATATTACTTTTTTAAAATGTCATGGTACATAATCTTTAAAGAATTTTTAATTAAAATCTGTGCCTTAGTTTAAAATGTTAGTATTAATTTGTATAGCCAACAAGGGTTTAATCCCAACACACTATTTGGTCCTCCATGCACTGCACAGTTATCCCTGAGCTCAGGAGTCAGACCTGAGCACCACGGAATGTGGCCCCAAAACAACAACAACAAAAAGGTTGGGGGGGGGACAGAGCTACGTATAGAAATAAATTAGTCAATTAATAAATGGTAAACCCTAAAAGAAAATATTACAATTAACAGAAATTTGAATGTGATTCAAGGGAATTCCTTAAATTTTTCATCTTTTATAAGTGGGAGTAGTACAAATGTAAAGTTGACTTTTTAATGACAAATATTAGATGAAATATTTGCAACAATCTCTCAGTTTCCTAAAAAAAGTGAATAGACCAATGCTACTTAAATGTGGTATCAAAAAGGAACATTTTAAGTTATTTATACAATTACTTTTTCACCACTTATATGATTTCTAGAACAAGCATTTAAATATAAAGATAAATTCACTGTCACTGTCGTCCCGTTGTTCATCGATTTGCTCGAGCGGGCACCAGTGACATCTGCATTGTGAGATTGGATATTACCCGGATAGCTTGCCAGGCTCTGCTGTTCAGGCTAGATACTCTCGGTAGCTTGCTGGGCTCTCCAAGAGGAGAGGAGGAATCGAACCCGGGTTGGCTGCGTGCAAGGCAAGCACCCTACCCACTGTGCTATTTCTCCAGTCCATTACTTAATAATAATATTTCTACGGTGTAATATGAAGTAACTTAAAAAATATAGAATACAGACATGTTTGTACTGAGAAGGACTTGTATCTACTAGATCAAACAAGTTTAAAATGTAGAATATGTTTGAGAATATCAGCAAATAAATGTTATGTAGAGTGAAATAGAAAAATAAATGTAGAGTATGTTTGCAATATATAATGTGTATATATATGTGTATATGGACAAACAGTTTTATATAAACATTGACAATATCTGCTATAATGCACAGTAAAGTGTTCATTGCTTTTAATGATTTGGATTGTTTTGTGTAATAAACAAGATTCCACTTCTACATAATAGACATTTTATTGCTTGAATCAGATTACAGAGTTAAAAATATTTAAAAATTTAAAGTTTATGCATTCTTTCTCTGTCACATACACCTTTCAGCTATGTTCTGATTAAAAATCTAAATAGCCTACTCAGATATGTTTTTTGAAATCAACCCTAATATACCAATTAACACTAGCTCTATCTACTCCTATATCTCAAAGCATTTGAAACTTCCTTTTCCAAGAGAAATAATTTCACATCTCTGTGTATTTATGATTGCACCAGCCCAAGTAAACTGAACTATTATTCAACTTTTTATTGTAAATAAAATCTCCATTACACCAGATACCTCAGAGTGAAATTATCTTTTCATCTACATGATTGACTATAAAAAGTCTTGTGCACTTAACTTGGTCATCTCTTTAATTTGTCTAGGTGTTTTCTCCCAAGAAAACACCTTGGGAGAATTCACTTTAGGCCAAAATATGTACTCATTTAATCTTTCAACAGGAAACTTTGAAAATTATTTTATATCCACAATGAAGGCAATTTCTTCAGTAGGTTTCTCTTCTTCTCTTCTTCCCTTCTCTCTGCTTCCAGTTTCCTGCCCTCTCATTCCTTCCTCTCTTCTGCTCTCTCTCCTCCCCTGTCTTTCTCCATTCATTCCTTTCTTATATAATGCTGTCTAAAATCTCCATATCATCTGCTGTAATTCCAAGTGGAGCCGCAACTTCTCTCAACACAAAGTTAGATCATTGTTATGTGCATAAATTTCAACTTATTAGCAGCAAAACAAAATAAACACACACGTACACACAAGCAAAACAACTTGATTAAAATATGGACAGATTTGAGTTCATTCTCAATGGAGATTAAAAATAGTCAATATATTATTGCATATGGCATATTCACTGTCATAATATGTAAACATAAGTGGTATATTACTGTCATAATGGAACAAAATCCTGCCATTTGTAGCAACATGGGTAAATATTGATTGAAGGCATTTTGCTATTTGGAAACCAAAGAGTGAAAATCAAATGCTTCTTGCACTCTCTTTTATGTAGAACAACAGCATAAGAAAATAAGTCATGAATACAGAGAATAAATTCACAGTTGCCAGAGTGTGATGTAGAAAAGGAGAAAGCACTGAAAAGAATCAAATGGTAAATAGAAAAAAATGACTGCTAAACTATAATATAACTTAACATTCTCTTATAATTTGCCATCTTAAAATAACCACTATTAAAATTTTGGAACATTTCCTTGAATAAATGCTTATACATATTTTGTATAATAAAAGTACCATTTATAGCATAGAAGGTCTATTTACATTTTAGATATTATCACAAGTGCATCCATAGAATCAAACTAAAATATAATATATGAAGAAGTACTACAGTGAAATTCTGCAAAGCAAGAACATAAAGTTTTTTACCATATAACAGCAGAAAAAAAACCTTCATTATTTTTGTTTGCCTCCTTTTATTCATACATGACAGCTAGTTTATGATTAATACACAATCTCTTAAAGTAGGAAAATGAAATTTAGGTCATGTATTGTTGCTGTTTGTTTCAGACCACATTTAGCAGTGCTCAGGTCTTACTTCTAGCTCTGATCACTCCTGACTGTGTTTGGAGGAACAAATGTGGTGCTGGGATCAAAACTGGGCTTGGGTTTATGCGAGGCAGTACCTTTCCCCCTGTACTATCTCTGCATCTCTGAATTTTACAACTTTGTAAATGTATTGAATATGAAACAGAAAATTTTCTTTTATCACAGGGGTAGAAGAAGGCTTATTAAGAAATATTATTAAAATATATATATATATATATATATATATATATTTGCTTTTTGGGTCACACCCAGAGATGCTCAGGGGTTACTCCTGGCTTTGCACTCAGGAATTACTCCTGGCGGTGCTTGGGGGACCATATGGGATGCTGGGGATCGAACCCGAGTCGGCCGAGTGCAAGGCAAACGCCTTACCCGCTGTGCTATCGCTCCGGCTCCAAGAAATAATTTTAATGTGTCTTTAAATCTGTTGTTTTATGAATGCTAGTTTATTGAGCAATTGACTATAGTCCATTATATTCTACCTGTGTAGCTGTGAGATATTATGTATATCTAATATTTTTTAACCTTAACCCAAGGAAGGAGGTGTCATTGATTTTTATCACTGTAGATCAATGACATTAGACAACTGCATATGATGGCAAAATGTCTCATGCACATATAATAGTAATGTAGTATATAAAAACATAAGGGCCATTTTAGCATATCAGCATATGGAAATAAGAAATCATGACTGAGATATTGAACCAACATGTCCGTGTTTGTAAATTGCTTCATGAAGTGAGTTTATTTTTTTTAATTTATGAATTTTATTCTATCTGAATCTCTAAGTTATGGTGTATTCATCTTTCACACAATTTTTATTAAACATTTGAACATTAACTTTAGGTACATAGATTATGGGCTATAAGACTTCATTTTGAAAAATGGTGTGCTATTTCATTATAATTTCTCTTCTTGTCATTTGATGAAAACTACAAACTGATACACAACTTGAACTGATGTTTTCTCTTGAGGATTTAGGTTTAATTTTGCAGTTAATTGGAAAGTAAATTATAGCAGAAGTAATCTTGTGTTCTCTACAATGTGTATTATTTCTAAAATAAATGCTCACAATGTGTTTGTAATGTGACATCACCATGGCAGCATGTTGAACCTCATTAAAACCTTTGTCTTGACAGCACATATTGAAAATCTGCGTATAGTATTGCACTCTCTAAAAATGTTACTCCTTCTGAAAATAATTATCTGTAAACAAGTGTAGCGTGACTCATTTTGTTTGATTCTTTTCTATAATGTGAGATGGGAATTGATGATTTAGTTTAAATCTAATTCTACATATTTGAAGAATTTTGTGTAAAATAAGCCCCGGATAGTATATAATCACCATTTCTACATCCTGTGCACAAGCTAGGGCTGACTCTTAGTTTCCATTACTCTGGTTACCCATTATGACTATCAGCTCTTCCATAACACCTGTGTTAAGAGTTATTTCCCCAGATGTTATGATATTCCTTGGTTCTGGGGAACTTCTTCACTGCCTTTCTTAGTTTGGGACTAGATATTAAAACAACGTGCTTTAAAAAAAAAAGTCCTGTGTAAATAAAATACTGTTCCTTATACTGAGCACAACTGTGTCTCTGAAACTACTCTTAAAGAGAGTCATTATTTAAACACTTTTATACCTAAATAAATCATTATATGTTTGAAGACAATTATCAAGTTCTTCTTTTAAATTGAAACATCCTTGTCACCTTTCATATTTTTAATAGCCCTCCCATTTTGTTTTTTTTCTTCTTTAGCCTTTCTGGTGCTTAGCTTCTATTGATGATGATCTATTAAAAGTCCTTCCGTGTTTTCTCCTTTATTTAGACAAAACAGTTTGTGGAGGACAGTGTCAGTTGCATTTTAAAATCCTTTTATTTTATTCTATTAATAGAATACCAGTTTAATTAGAAATGAATTAAATTAAAGCTCAAGTTTCTTTTTTTTGGATACACTTTTTATTTATTTATTTATTTATTTATTTAAATTTATTTTATTGAATTACCATGTGGAAAGTTACAAAGTTCTCAGGCTTATGCCTCAGTTATACAATGCTCAAACACCCGTCCATTCACCAGTGCCCATATTCCACCACCAAAGAGAAAAAAAAAACAGTATACATCCCACGCCCCACCCCCCAACCACCCCCCCCCTGCATAACTAAAAAAATTCACATTCTTTTCTCTTTACCTTGATTACATTCCATATTTCAACACAATACTCACTATTGTTGTTGGAGTTTCAACACAGAACTCACTATTCTTGTTGGAATTTATCCCCCAAGAATACGGCCCTATTGACAGGGAAACATTTGATAATTAGTTTTCCACTGATGAGAATGAAGAGATATAAGGTTTTGGGATTTCTGTATTTTCATAATTAAGTCCAGGGAGATTTAAGTTGGAAATTGAATCATTTCCCTTCCTGGGGCAGCATGGAGCAAAAGCTTAGTTCACAGTCTGGAGACATGGCTGCAAGCACTCGCTGGAACCCCAAGTCATATAGCTGGCTCTGGATCCTGCTCGTTCAGCAGCAAAGCGGCTGTGCAAAGGCATGGCCACCCGGGTCGAATCTCGGCGGAGCTCGAGCCGGCACTGGCCCCGGCCCGAGACTGCTCAAGTTTCTTTTTAAAAAATATTGTAACACTGTGATTTACTAAATTGATGTAGTTGTTTCAGGCATTTATTGTTCCAACAGTGATCCCAACACTGATCCCACCACCAATACACCTTTCCTTCAGCCAACGCCCCCAGTTTTCCACCCATCATCCCATCTTGCTCCCTTACACTCACAAACATATTCACTTCGATATTATTTGTTACAACACAAAGATAAATGTCATTTTCAAAAGTTAAGTTAAGGTCAATTTGTGAGATAGTTCTATCTCGTGATGATGTTACTAAAACCACTGTTTGAGGATTTACTGGTTAGAGCCTTTAGTGCTACTCAGGCTCATTGGTCTTGGTGGTCTTTTATGCATCTTCCAAATCAGATTTGTTGCGATCTTACAGGGCTGACAATACTATGAAATTTTGAGGTATGTGGCCATGCAGACCAGGGAAATCTGTTTGTCCACCCCCATCTCTAGAGGGCCCCAGAGTTTCAGCTTGGACTAGTCTACCTCTGAAAACCCAGTGGTATGTGCATTTGGAGATGTGATGCTGAGCCATCTCTCTGCTTGCAAGGATGGCAGGTATAGAGAATTCAAGTTTCTTAATTCCCTAACATGGCTATTATCTTATGGCCAGTCATATGGAAGCAGAAATATCTTGAGCACATTTTCCATGGAAATGTCATTGTAAGATGATTGAATCATTTGAATGAGCTTCCCTTCGATATTTTCTTTTGTTAGATTTTTGCTATTATTCACAAAGAGTGGGACAGAGTCATTCTGTGTTAATGAGGCAGCAGCACTCGGCTGAACAAGAACAAACAGAAAGACCACTGAGAGGCACTTAGCTGACATTGTGGGACTGGCAGGCACATAAGTTCCTTCCAATCGCTCTTGAGTGAAAGAATTCATGAACTTGTTTAAGTTACTGTTTGTTCTCTTTTGTAATGTATAATCAGGCTTAATGGGCAATTTATTTGTACAAACTTAGTTGTGGGAAAACAATGCTGAAGATGCAGCTTAAGTTATTGATCCTGTTCAAAACTTGAATGTGATACTTCTAAGGGCATATATAACATTTTAAGACACTTGGGTTTCACTTATTGCTTTATTTCAAATTTCAGTCCTCTTTTACATAAATGTCATTCAACTTAACCTTTGCAAATAAGAACAAGATTTGAAAATATCCAATATTTATAAAAATTAATGAAGCTCAACTTATAAACACCAGTTATTCATCCATCACAAAAGTGAGGAGATGAAATAAACAGACAGTTCTCTGAAGAAATCAAACAGTCAGACTCTAGGCATATTGAAAATTGTTCATTATTAACTGTTATCAAATCAATGATAATCAAAAGCATGATGAGAGATCTAAGATATAGTACTGCGGGTAAGGCACTTACTTTGCATGCAATACTATGATAGGCTTATTGTGACTGCAATTTAAAAACTCTTGAAACTTGACTCATACTAAAGTAAAAAGTCAGGTTTTTTAAATGCCCAATGAATTCTTGAAAGTGTTCACTTTTCATTCTGGGTAAAAGACACCCACACATGTATTAAATCACTGTTACTTTTATTATTCAAATTTTCTATAGTCTTTGAATTGTTGAACTATTTTTTACCTGCTGGATCTTTCATTAATCAAGAAAAATTAATCAAAAAATGTGAAATCACTAGTTAATATTCATTTTTTTCTTATAACTTTGTTTTGTGAGCTTATAAATATGAACTTGATGAAATTGATTTTTTAAATAATCATGAAGTAATTCTTTCTATTCTTAGTAATGCCTTTTCCTTTAAATATAGTTTAATAGTTGTATCTTCTTATCTGATACACTTTTGGGCTTTTAATTTCCTGGTTTTAGGCTACACCTGGCAGTTTTCAAGGATTATTTCTGGTTCTATACCCAGGGATCACTCCTGGCATTGCTCAGGGTACCAGAGACTAAAATGGGGGTTAGCCACATGCAAGGCAAATGCCTTAACCCATGTTCTTAGCCCTATGAACCTGTGTTCAGTCCCTGGTACACTTTTTAAAGTATACTTTTATTTTCTGTATTCTGTATTTTATGTTTTTATAATAATTTGCCAGATTTTAACATTCAAGCTTATAAACTCATCCTTTTAGTTCCAAATTTATTCTATTTATAATAGTTTTATGTTCTATGTATTTATATTTTCTATCACATATGTTGTAAGTTATCTGTGTATATGTTATGTGTATGGATATATTGTAAATTATGCTCCAAATTTTCCTCCTCTTTGTACTCTGCTTGACTTTCTAGAACTTTCTAAAACCTTTCAGTTTGAAAAATTAATAGTTTGATATGAATAATTCTAAATCATTGCATATTCAAACACTCATAGTCTACATATTACCTATCTTTAGTTGTGGTGTCACCATCACAATAAAGATATAAAATAGTTCTAATTCCCACAGTTACCTATGTTGTTTTGAGCTTAGTGGAAATAGATCAATTGTTTAATAAAGATTTTATTTAATAGTTCTGAAGAGGAGATTGTGTCTACAGTGACGATGGACTGGAGCGATAGCACAGCGGGTAGGATGTTTACCTTGCATGCAGTGGACCTGGGTTCGATTTCTCCATCCCTCTCAGAGAGCCCTGCAAGCTACCGAGAGTATCCCACCCGCACGGCAGAGCTTGGCAAGCTACTCGTGGCATATTCGTTATGCCAAAAACAGTAACAACCAGTCTCACAATGTAGACATTATTGGTGCCCGCTCTAGCAAATCAATGAACAATGGGACGACAGTGCTACAGAAGAGGAGATTGAAGACATTTAGAGCCATATTATTGAAATTCTTATGTGTGAAATAATTTTAAACCAAGGTTTTTATTATCATCTAGTACTAATGAGACATATGTAACCATTTTTATATTTATGTTGGTATTTATTTTATTGGTCATGCTTAGGGCTTACTCCTAGCTCTGTGCTCAGGAATCACTCCTACATGTGGGCATTGGGAGGAATTTGGGGGAACATATGGGCTGCTGAGGATTAAACCCAAGTCAGAGATTTGCACAGCAGGTGCCCTCCTGGATGTACTGTCACTCAGACCTAAATATAACTTTCTTAATGGAAGCAATAAAAGATACATTGCTTTGAGTTTGTTTCCAGTGTTCTTTTTTTCTATCCTTTGAAATCTCCTATTCACTGAGGCTGATTTTAGCTTCTTGTTGCTTTTATTAAATTTACTTGTTACTGTTTTTTATTGCCACTGAATGTAGAATCATCAAAGTTTTTTTTTCTTTTTTCATTTTCCTTTTTTCTCCACAAATGATGTTTCAAGTAGTAAAAATCTTTAGGAGAGGAAAATTACTTTTAAAATGCAGTGCTTTTTACTGCTCACAGAATGGATATTGTTGTGATTACAGGCTTTTTATTTAGTCATCAGATATTTATTGAGGATGCTCTATATGCCAGTTATTTACGTTTTTATGTCACTTAGAGTGATCTGTATAACACTTACACAACT
This sequence comes from Sorex araneus, assembly GCF_027595985.1. Classification (NCBI taxonomy): domain Eukaryota; kingdom Metazoa; phylum Chordata; class Mammalia; order Eulipotyphla; family Soricidae; genus Sorex; species Sorex araneus. Next base: position 175,992,931 of record NC_073306.1, on the reverse strand, counting down.
TTTCTTATTTTAATTTTACTTTGTGGGTTTACTAAAAATGAAAAGACTTTGTAAAGGGAAAATATATTTTTAGAGAATGGGGTCTGTAGTCACTTGGGATATTTATGTACAAACTTCAGATGCCTCTGCTTTACTAATGGCACCTTTTCTGTATCCAGGGCACTATGAGCTTAGACTATTTCTGACCACAGCTGAATTAGATGAAATTTTATCATTTGACTTTGTATATTTTTGACTTTGCATATTGAATATTGTATATTTGACTTTATATGTTGAAGTTCTGATTCATACTCTGGATTTTATTTGTTTTACAGCTAACATATTGGAGCATTCTTCTCTTTCTGCTAAGAATCGATTAATTTAAGGACCTTTTGCTGCTCCAAGAGGTAGTCACAGCTCAGAGGTTCATGTTCTTAAGCATAAGTCACCAGGTTCCATCCTTGGCATTTCATGTGCCCCTGTACACTTCTGGTTGTAACCTTGGTGGCCTCCAGCATTGTTGGATCTGAGCATTGAACCTCAGGCCCTACTTGGTCAAATATTGCTGGAAATGGTCTCTGGACCTCCAAATACCTTTTAGGGGCCACACAAAATAAATAAGTAAAAACTTTTGCCTGTTTAAAACCAAATTTTAGGCATTTAGGAATCTTAGTCTTCTTTTCAGTGTTGCATTAGTTTGGACTGAATATTCAGAAAACCACATAAGTGTTTAATTTTTTGCTATCTTTTGCTGCTTATTACATATGACAATAATTATAGTTTTGAAATTTTATTGAAAGCCTTATTGTTATTTTATCAGTCATAATATTTCATGTAAGTTATTATTTTGCAAAGATATAGAGGATATTTTATTATATATCTGAATATAATTTCCCCTTTAATGCAAGATAGAAATTAAATCCATTTTGGAAAGTACTTTACATTTATATTCCTTGCAATAAAAATCATGATTAGAAAACCGAAATAAAAACTATGTCTCTAATAAATACCAGACCTTAAAAGGGCTATAATTTATTCTAATTTAAACATAAGTAAGAAAACCTAATTATAGCTTAAAATAATGATACACTATACCTTTACAGACCATGTTGAACAGCGTTGGATTTTCTGCTACATATTTAAAATAGATTAATCAGTTTTCATTTAATTGCCCACTAAACTTTTATATAAGATGAAATAAGTACACATCAATTATTACCTGACTTGAAACTTTAAGTGAGATATTCTAGATCTTCATTATATGAGAACATTGTTACTCAAAAGATGACTTGCTGAATAGCAAACCATGGTAACAGAGCCCACTTATTAAATAGAAATAATGAAGAACTCTTTCTTTGAAAGTGAGACTGAGAGAACCCTTTCGAACATCATTCAGAATTAAATAAGAATTCTCTCAGAGATGATAGTTACTAGTCATTATCATTTTCCATAAGTGTCTTTTTTCTTTTGATGAATTTCCACAGGCACTTGTTCACTTCTAAAATTGAGAAGAAAAAAATACCTAACAAATACTTGATTAAATAAATGTTGGTGTTTCTAACCAACTGCATGGCATGTTTCAGAAAGATAAAAAAAAATTAAGTAGTTAATCTTGCTGAAAAGAGTCCACTCCGCTGCAGGAACTTCTTATCCTTTCCCTCTTTCTACTTCTCTTCAAAGAAATCTTTTCTAGGAGCCAGAGAGTAAAGCACTTGCCTTGCACATTGTCAGCTGGGTTTCATCTCATGCACCATCTCTGGTCCCCTTAGCACCACAAAAAGTGATCTGTCTCTGAGAAAAGGGCCAGGAGTAATACCTGAGCATCACTAGGTATGGCCTCCAATATTATTTTCTGAATTTTGGTTAAAAATAAAAATAATATAAGTAAATTCTTTGGATTTCATTTTCATTAAAAAAATAGATATACATTTTTAGCAACTCTATGTGTTGTTATTATTTTTTCACCTTTGCAGGAGAAAAGATCTTTTTAAATCCATTTTTAAGAGACAAAAAGCTTTTACCAAGGGATCATTCACTTTTATTTTCCACCATTTCATAAATATTTTATTTTTCATTTCTGTACGCAATTTTTTTTGAGGGTTAGTTAGACCAGTAATTTAACCTCTCTTGAAGAAGGTCATTTGGATATAGATCCAGTGGGTGTGAATTCAACAGTTATTTTTAATTCTTAAGAGAAGTTCTGTCAGTTGGGGGAATGAGTTTCACATCACGACTGTCAGGATGACTATCAGGAAGCCAGTTCAGGAGAAGCCTCCGGGGAGCTATTTTATATTGTTACTGAAGGGCTGTCAGCTCTTCTCCTGAGGTAATATTTGAGAATGGAGTACACAGAGCTGTGTTTCAGGATCACTCCTGGAGTGTCCTTGAGGTAATTTTAATATATATATATATGTATATATATGTCTACTTTATTTCTTTAAAAAACAAAAAAAGTTTATGCAAAACCAATGGTGCTGGTAATGCTTGCCCCTAATTTCTTTTTACTTAGGTTACCTCATATGAAAGTGGACTACAGGTCATTCATACGAGGAAGTTGTAAAGTACAAACTTTGCCAGTTTTCTCCATGAATCTAATTCTGTTTGGGATATAGAGACTAGAAACTATCATCTTCTTTTTTTCTTGGTGGAAGAGGGGATTTGTATTATCGACCACAATTGTGTTGAACCCAGGTCAGCTGCATGGAGGGTAAACCCTCTACTCATTGTACTACTGCTCTGGCCTCTGAATCTGTCATCATATTACATGAGCCCCCCATAGTCCAAGAACCAACTTTTAGGCATATGTCACCGAGCCCAGTATCTGAGCCCAGTATCCCCATTCTTTGAACATCACTTGGGAGCCTCACCTACAGTGTGCAGTGTCCAGTGTCATGTATCCATCAGTATGACACCAACTAGAGTATTTTCACTGCCCGGCAAATCCTGTAGGCACCACCAATTTATCCTTAACAACCACAAATCTTTCTGCTGTCTTCATAATCTTACAGTTGGTATAGATGGCATCAGAGAATACATGGCCCTTTACTCTAGAGTAATATGTAAAGACTCCACAACATTTTTAAGTTAATTATTTTTTTAATTAGTGAATCACTGTGAGGTACAGTTACAGACTTTCGTGCTTGCATTTCAGTCACAATGATTGAGTACACATCCCTCCACCAGTGCCCATTTTCCACCACCAATGGTCCCAACATCCTTCCCACCATCCCCACCCCGTACCCTCCACCCTACCCCACCTCTGTGGCAGGGCATTCCCTTTTTACTGTCTCTTTTTGGGTGTTGTGGTTTGTAATAGAGCTATTGAGTAGACATCATGTTTGGTCTATAGTCTACTTTTGGCATGTATCTTTCTATTTTTTTTAAATTATAAAATTCAGTAATTTTTATTTATTTATTTTTTTCCTTATATATTTATTTATTTATTTATTTTTTAAATTTTATTAGTTCACCATGTGGAAAGTTACAAAGCTTTCAGGTTTAAGTCTCAGTTATACAATGCTCAAACACCCGTCCCTTCACCAGTGCACATGGCATGTATCTTTCAACCCGAATTAGTCCTCTCAACGTCCATTACTTGGTGTTCTCTGTCTGAGCTGCCTTTTCCTCCAGCATGTGAGGCCGGTTTCCAAGCCGTGGAGCAGACCTCCTGGTCTTTATCTCTACTAGTCTTGGATGTTAGTCTCCTATTCTGTTACTTTATATTCCAGAGATGAGTGCAGTCTTTCTATGTCTATCCCTCTCTTTCTGACTCATTTTACTTAATATGATACTTTCCATGTTGATCTTAGTTTAACTTCCTTTTAGTGTTGAAAGATCCCTAAGTAGTATTAGTTTTTCTTTATTCTTTCATGTATAATTAGAGATGCTCCAATATATTAATATACTAATGTATTTATGTCTTAATATATCTCTTAAATACTGAGACTATAAAATCAACATTATAGTGTTTTTTATGCCTGATATAGAGCTTAGCATTCCATTTAGATATTAATAGCTACATATTAATATGTAAGTCCTATAATAATGTCTCAGACTCTGCGCCAGGCAGTTTTCACTAAAGGCATCCCAGCGTCCCGGGGGTAGGGGGTGGAGCGGGTGAGAACCCTGCACACCCCAAGAGACCCAGCCCCAGCAGCCGACCTCCACTACCCAACTGCCGCCACACTCCAGGCCACTTTCCAGACCATGTGGCTGCGAAGTACATTATAAGACACATTATAAGACACTTTATACCCATTTTCCATAATTACCACATCATATTTGATGTAGTTCAGACAGTAGGCAACAAATCATAGAGAGTAATATATATATATATGTACACATATATACATATATATACATACACACACATACCTTGAAGAGCCCAGAAAACTACCGAGAGCATCCCACCTACACAGGCAGAGCCTGGCAAGCTACCCATGGCGTATTCGATATGCCCAAAACACTAATGATAGGTCTCATTCCCCTGACCCTGAAAGAGCCTCCAATGTAGCATCATTGGGAAGGCCGAGTAGAGAGAGGCTTCTAAAATCTCAGGGATAGGATGAATGGAGATGTTACTGAGACCACTCCAGAAATTCAACAGCAATGGGATTTTATTATTCGTGTGATTCGTGATATATATGTATGTATGTATGTATGTATATGTTTGTATATATACTATTACATAAAAGAGTGTTTTATCTATTTAAATCTTTTTAAAGCTGACAACAGGGGCTGGAGAGCTATTATACAGTGGGGAAGTTACTCACTTTGCATGTAGCAGATCTGAGTTCAATTCCCAACACTGCCTAATGTCCCCTGAGTTTAACCAGGCATTATTCCTAATCAAAGCTAGGAGTAAGCCCCTAAGCACAATCTATGGTGCCCCATTTAAAATAAATGAATAAATAAACATAGCTCACAGAAACGTTTGAGACAACATTTATGTTTTTAGGTAGAAATTCTAAACATTTATTTGACAATACATAAGCTTAAAATAAAACAAATTTGGAACTCTTCTTAAAACACTCTAATTTAATAAAAAATTATACTCAAAATCTGACTTGCAAACAGCAATCATTATAGACCTCTCTAAATATATTATCCTACTCTCTCTATATATATACATATATATATATATATGCAGAAAGGAAGAGGAAAACTCAGATCACTAGTGATACAAAAACAATAGATAAAGATGGAGTGATACAATGCATATGGTAGAAAACTTGGCTTTACTTTTGCTTCAGTTTAGTTTAAATAAGAAAGTAAAGCTTAAGAAAAATTTGAATTACAGTGTTCAAACATTAAAAAAGTAAGGTACCTGTAAATTTTTGAAAAATTAATTTTTTTAAATGCCCTTGACCATGGTCCTTAGTATCAATGTGCTGACCACTGAAACTATAACAAATATTCACTGACTTTGTGGTAGGTTCAGAAAAGAAAAGAAAGGGAAAGAAAGAAAGAAAGAAAGAAAGAAAGAAAGAAAGAAAGAAAGAAAGAAAGGAAGGAAGGAAGGAAGGAAGGAAGGAAGGAAGGAAGGAAGGAAGGAAGGAAGGAAGGAAGGAGAGAAAGGGAAAGAAAGAAACCCACTTTTGAAAAACTACATTTTCCACATTGAATTGATAAGTTCTCACATTAGATGTTTGATTTGTTACTATTTTCAATTAATGATCTATTCTGATTAATCTGTTTAGTGAGGTTTCTTTCTATTTGCATGTTTTAAGTATTTAAAGAGAAACTTTTGTAGGCTAAATTTCCTAATCATGACATTGCTGCCAGTGTCTATTGATCATAGCTGAAGGAACATGACTGAATATACAATTCTTAATTTATACTTTCATATCAGAACAGTGCAGTAATTTCTCAGCTGTTTTCTAATGGTAGTCAAGGATAATTAGTAAGTGACTTTCAGATAGAAAAGTATTAAAAATGTCTTCTAAAATGTTTCAACAGCTTTAGCACAGGAACTGGGAGATGCTAAGGGCATTCAGCCTGAAGAAATAAGAGCCTCATACTGCCTTTCCTACTAAAGGGTTGTTGACAAGATGGCGGCTTTTCTTTTCAGGTTAGTCCGGGCCAGGTGTGCTTTTCTTTGCTTTCACAGTATTCTGTGCTTCATTTTCTATACTTATTTATGAGGTTGTTTTGAAATCATCAGCACACAAATCTTGACCTATTTTTTCGATACAAAAACATAAAAAGCACTCAACCAACATATTTTGAGTTGAAAGTTTGTATCTTCCATTGATTTGCAGCAGCCGCCAAGAGAACTGCATTGCAAAGGATTCTGAGGTCACTGCTGGATTAGCAAGAAAAGATATATTGATCTATTAGCAAGGTCTGCTCTGAGCGGAAGAATTCAATGTGGAAACCTAAGGACACATATTATTCATCCAGATTAGATGTCGTTTCTTTACCACAGATGCCAGAATCAGTATTAGTGAATAAATCCCACAGGATTGTGGCTCTGACTCAAAATAAAAGGTGCTTAAATGAGGAGATGAATTTAAAAATTGGCTTAAAACATTAATTTCATGGGCGGATTTTCATTTCCTGAGGAAAAGAAAAGATGGAGAGCCCTGAAGCTATGAGCCAGAGGACTTGGGGACGCTCCCTGTGTTCATGGCATGGTTGTATGGGCCTATGCTTTCAACACGTGTGCCAGGAGGTGGGGGGGGTCATCAGAGTCACACCCAGTGGTGTTCAGTGAGCTAGAGATCCAGCTCTGGGCCTAGTACCTGCATCACCTGAACTCTCTCCTTGGAGCTAAGTCCTTGGCCATTTCCGTGAAATTTTTAACACATCAATTATACCTAATCATGATATATATATATATATATATATATACCTTAAGTCTCAATTTTAATTGAATTTACACCATTTAAATGATCAAATTCATGGGACATTTAAGTGAGAAAAATTTCCGTATTACGTGCCCGACGATATCATTGAATTGTGGTAAAGTAAATCTCTCCTGACTTAATAAATAGCATCAAATATTAGGTTGCTTAAGCTAAGAACATCAGTTTCTCTTTTCTTATCTTCCTTGTGCTAACAGAAAGCCCTGTGTTCTTGACCCCAGTTCTCACTCTGGTTCTCTTCATATCCATTATCATGTCATCTCGCCTGTGCCCACTGAAATGTCTCCTTTTAAATACTTCTCTTTCTGTGCATTTTTCCTATGCCATTTTTTCTCCTTTGAAGTGTAATCATTCTCTTTTTATTTTTCTTTTCTTTTTGGGTCACACCCGGCAATCCACAGGGGTTACTCTTGGCTCATGCACTCAGGAATCACTCCTGGTGGTGCTTGGGAGACCATATGAGATGCTGGAAATTGAACCCGGTCGGCTGCATGCAAGGCAAACGCCCTACCCGCTGTGCTATTGCTCCAGCCCCAACGTATAATTATTCTTCAAAATAGATCAGATCATGATACTTTCCTATCTATTTAAAACACAACACTTTCCTGTGACTGTATCATAACATCTAAGCAGCTTTTTGTTTCATAAAAACTCTACAGGACTCTGTCTCTATCTTTTCTTTGTCATATTCTTTCTGTCTCTATATCCAAAGACTTAGAGAAACAATGAACATTTTATGTCAGGAATACAACATTGTTTTAAGCGGGAAACAAGAATGGGAATTAGAAATGATAAGAACTTCCCAATCACTGATATACTCCAAAGATAGTAAACAAAAATTTTTAATTAACATATTGTAGTAGAGAGAATAAAATGATGATCCCAAGAGTTTTGGCCTGAGCAATGGAAAGATAGAATTGTCATCAGATTTGAAAAAAGAATGAAATAAATTAGAAGTGTTGAATATGAAAGATGTAAAATTTAGATATAGTAGACTGACATTGAGAATTAATATGGGCTGAGGTAAGCTGGAGTGATAGCACAGCGGTAGGGCATTCGCCTTTCACCAAGGCCCACCCGTGTTCATATCATGCCCACATGGCAGAGCCTGGCAAGCTACCCATGGCATATTGGATATGCCAAAAATAGTAAAAAATAAGGCTCACAATCGAGAGATGTTACTGGTGCCTGCTCGAACAAATCGATGAGCAATGGGATGACAGTGACAGTGAGGTAAAATTTTGAGTTGTGGAGTTGTGAGTTGTGGAGCAAGAGAAATTTTATACAGGGAAATGGTGTGCCTTTACACAGCCAATCAGGTGCAAACCTCAGTAGTATATGAACCCAAGCACCATAAGGTGTCACTCTGGGGCACGAAACCCCTGAGCACTTTATGACATGGCCCACTCAAAAATAAATAATTAAATAAATAAATAAATAAATAAATAAACAACAACAACAACAAAAATTAGGATGTAAACGGTAAATGAGAATAGATCAAGAAATAAAAAAAGATTTTTATTTTTTGTGACCATTAGAATATGAAGATGTTTTGGAGAAAGAAAAGGAATATAAAAGGGAGATTGCAATGTGACTAGTGAGGAGAAAAACCATGAAGAACTAGGGTTCCAGTGAATACTAAAGATGAAGAATAGATGAGGAAGTTTACCCATGTCATTGGTTGCTAGCTGGTAAAATAAAGTGATTGATGAGAGCTGATCAGTGGATTTGCAAACAAGTAGGTTACTGAGCATCTTAGAAAGAGCAATGTTGCTGGAAGAGTGGAGGCAAACATTTGAGTAACTTGGGAGACAAGAAGAGGAGAGGAATTGGAGACAAGTATACACATTTTCCAGCAATTTTTCTATACCAGTTTGAAAAAAATGATGTCACTTGTATCTGGAGTCAGAAATTGAACTCACAGGTTAGTTTTGTTTTAGATGTAAGAAGTTACACGACACTTACACTGTTTTTTTGGTGGAAGTGTGAATGTAAGAATGCATGCATTTTATGCAATGGGAGAAATAACAAATGCGTGAGTAAATTGTATATTTGTGAGAGAGAATGTGACTATATAACAAGGAAGGAGGTTTGCTTTACATAGGCCATACATTGGTCACTCACAGGAAGGCCACACTGTCCTTCAAAGTGGGTCTTTAACAGTGACCATTTCTCTGTAGGGCGGATTAGGGGATAAGACACGATGGTGTTCATCTTGAGCTTTTACCATAATTTCTTAACCTTCAAAGTAGGTTCAGGGGCTGGAGAGATAGAACACTGGAAGGCACTTGCCTAGCACATAGCCGACTGGTTTAATCCCTGACATCACATATGATCCCTCAGCTATGCCTGGAGTGATGCCTGAATGTGGAGCCAGGGGTGAGATCTGAGCACTGCTAGTTGGGGCCCCCAAATAGAACAAGACAAAAAAAAAAAGTCAAAGTGAGTTGATATTTTCTGTATGAGATGCAGACAAATATTCCTAAATGTACTTGATATTTGGGGTCTTATGGGGACTTAGAAATATTGTTATGATACTGTGGAGAGCCTCCACAGGACCGTGCTTCATAAACAACACCTATTTCTTGTTAATTGCACCGTGTTTCGTAAACAACTCCTAATAAGGAAACAGGATGTCCTGTCACGCCCACAAGGTGTAACTAGCCTATCAGCTGCAGACACTTGGGCGTTAACAAGCAGCGAGAGGTATATAAGGAGGGAAGCTGCCTAGCTAGGGGGTTCCTCCGGGCTCCTCCAGGCTCCCCCTCGTTCGTCCCTCGTTCGTCCCTCGTTCGTCCCTCGTTCGTCCCTCGTTCGTCCCTCGTTCGTCCCTCGTTCGTCCCTTGTTCGTCCTCCTCCTTCCTCCTCGTTTCTCCTCTTTCCTGTTTCCAATGATGAGAAGGTTTATGAATAAATCGCTGCAAGAAGAATCTCCGGGTTGCGTGTTATTTTACATGATATGATGTTGTTAGACCCAGAATCACTTCATTATTTTGAAATTATTTCTCACTTCCTTAGGGAATTTTTGAGGGAATGAATATAGCAAATATAGGGTCCAAGATTTTCATTCACATTTGGCACATGCTATGGGGTTATAATGGCGGGGATGTACATACTTTTGTTCATATATATTCACAGAGAAATTTCAGAAATTTGAAAATCAAAAGAGAATCATCAATATTCTTTGGTAGTATATTTTGAAATATATTTTCACAGCTTGATCACCTAGGATTATCTTAGCTTAAAGTATTGGTGGGGCTGGAGAAATGATACAGTGAGTGGGGTAACTGCCTTGCATATGGCAATCCTGGATACTATTCCTGCCACTTCATATGGTCCTCTGAGACTCACCAATAGTGATAGATGGATGCGGAGCCATGACTAAGACCTGGGCACCATCAGGTGCGGTCCCAAAACAAGACAAAATAAAACAAAATAGTAGTGAGAGAGGAATGAAAATGAGAACATCTACTCTTTCTTGAGTGCTTCCTGGAGCATATTAATTGTTTTATTAATACTTAGTAGTGAAAATACTCATTTGTCTCATTGATGTTTGAGGGATTGAGTAGTTATAACTATAAAGTGATATTGCTGGCAACTATGGTAGAAAAATTGAACATTGAGAGGTTAAAAAACACTATTGTTTTATTATTTTAATTATTCTAATAATTTAACAGATATTCAAAAGTTAATAGTACATTTATATATTGCCCTGTTACTTTTGCTTATTTCAAAAAACTTCTAGGGCAGTGTTATTTCATAGGGCAGAAGCAGAAAAGTCACATGACTTTCTCTGGTTCATGGATTCTAAGGATGAGGTGCTTTTATCTGAGCATGGATTTTGAAATTGTGTTGTTCCCAGGAAGATAAGAGATATATTTTTCTTCAGCAGTCTCTTTTAGTTATTCTTTAGGTCAAAAAGCTCATTTTTTATGATTTCTTTTCTAAGTGTGATAATCCCATAGACCTTTACCTAAAGTTGAAACTAATAATTTAGGCATAAGTTTATCATAAACTCCAGAAAAATAATAAAAGTAAATATTCTGTGTTAAAATGTATTGGTACTTTAAGAACTGAAAGTATCTAAGTTGGTCTAACATGCTGCACATTCTTTTAGTACATGTGGCTAACCTATGAATGCTACAGGAAGTATGTGTGAATTGATGCTGTGAGTACATTGTTGGAATATAGTTCTAGACATTTTAGGTTTAACACTGGTTTGTCCTTTCTTCCTTGCAGAAAGGAATTTAGGTTTATTGGGTTACACCCATCATAGTGCTCCCGAGGGACTCCTATTCCTCTTTGTTTAACTTCTCTTCTGTGCTCTCTTCCCCTATCTATTAATCACCTATATCCCCAAATAAGACTCTGTGACTTGTAATGTCAGATTCTTCTAAGGACTGTAAATTTTGTATTTGTAAGTAAAATATTGCTTTTTCTCTTTCCCTTCTATCCTTTGTGCATTTTACTTTAGAGCAATGTCCTTTTTGCATAGACACAGGAAAACAGTCAATGCTATGCTTTTGTAACTTGGGAGTTAATTGACTCCAAATAACATTTACATCTGGGCATCTGTCATATTTACTCAATGTAAGCCTCAGTTGCCCTTAGTTCCTACCACCCCAAAGCAGGTTCCAACAAAGTGATGGGGTGGACCCAGGACAAGTTGCAAGCTACCCTGGCATCGAAACAAGACAGGACAAATGCCATAAAACTTAGAATAAATTAAAGAACATGGTCGTGGATGAATTCTGTCAGGAACCAAAAGAGTACTGGCAAGGACCCTGCTAGGGTTAGGGAGGACTAATCTGTCCCGAGAATTGTATTCTGGCATCTATAGCAAGATTTCCCCAGGAGAGCCACTTATAATATCAATATATCTTTTACTGTGTCCATACCAAACGATTAGAAAGATTATTTAAAAGTAAGTAAATCTAAAATGATTGTTTATGGACTAAGGGAAGGAGAAGTTTGTCCTTAGATAAAAACAATCTTGAGTGGAACTCCTAGATCTTTGTCTTAGAAGAGCTTCCAAGGAAGGAACAGAAGGGTTTTACATATGTTGATTGTGCTATCTGACCTAGGTGTAGTTGCTACCCCCATTATGTGGAAGTTGGGCTCTAGACTAAGGCTGTGAGACGGAGCATGGAGAGATGAGCATGGGGGACAGGAGGAATATGGGAGCAGGTGAGAGTGGAGGCAGAGGGAGACAAGATTGGAATAAACTGCACTGATCACCAACCAGCCTGGTGGCCCTGTTCCCTCCTTCATGTGTCTGTTGGCAGCGGCTGCAAGCACAGTGGGAAAGTGACTCATGGTCACCAAACGCATGTGGCCAAAGAGAGAACACCATGCACATTCATTTTTTGAACACACAGTATGTTACATCAGTTAACCTATTTCTTATATCTTGCGGTATTCATCCTTAAAGAGCATCTTTAGATACAAGGTGTAAGAGGTATAAGGTATATATGGTATATCTTATACGTTATATATAAGATATATAAGGTATAAGATTTAGGTATAAGAGGTCTTATACCTCCACCAATTATCTGCTACCAACATTTTCTGGTTTTCGTGAGTTCATTTTCTTAGATTTTTTTTGTAAGTGGTAAGGAATAACAGCTATTCTTAATAATTTGGGAGTTCCTATAATTCTTAAAAGACTATTTTTACTTCTTTTGGATATATACACAGTAGTGGTAATGCTGGATGTTATGGTAGATCTTTTAAAATTATTCTGAGAATCTCCTTATTGTTCTGCACAGTATCTTGTACTAATGGAGTGGATCAATTTACATTTCAACACTCTACAAGAGCTACACTTTCACCACATCCTCATCAGCCCATGTTGTCTATTCTTAATAGCAGCTCTTTCTCTCAGCTAACGGCATAATAGGAAGTCAGCCAAATTTAAAGCATGAGAAAGATTCTGAGCACCACGGCTAACTTGAAAACAGAGGAGACCAACTTGATCATGAAAAGGAATAGAATTCTGTCAATACTTTAAATTAACTTTGATATGGATTCTTCCTGCAAGCCTCTAGCATGGAACACAGCATTGCCTATTCCTTACTTTCAGTCTTAGAAGACTGTAAGTGGAGAGCCCATCGAGCAAATTGCCTGTATTTCAGATCCACAAAAACTGTGAGAATAAGTGGGCATTATTTTAAACTACTAAATTCTGATGATTCATGATAGCATCAGTAACATTTTATTTCTCAGAATGATGCACTATCATCTCCAATTTACAAACAAAACCAAATCCTGTTTGGCTGAAGCAATAGTACAGCTGATAAGGCATTTGCCTTGCACGTGGCTGACCTCAGTTTGATCCTTGGCATCCCTTATGGTCCCCCAAACACAAGAGTCAGGAGAAACGCCTGAGTATCACTGGATGTGACCCAAACAGCCAAAACAAGCAAACAGACAAGAAACAACAACAAACAACAACAACGGAATAAATCCTGAGAGGGAAAGGCATAAGCAAGGTCTAGATCACATATCCAACGTGTATAATAGGATCTAAGACTTTCTCATGTGCATAACCACTCTGTAGTTATGTAACTACAGGTCTTCTATATGACAGACTTTAAATGAGTCTCCTCCAACATCAGAATGGAAGGCTGGTGGAAGAATATGGAACTGAGAGTCTGAAATTTACTATATGCCAGTAAACATAGTATTGAAAATGCATACAGAAAATTCTGATATCTAGTGTTCCGTTGTCTCCACAGCTGTGGAGTAATGGAGACAGAGTAAGTGATTCTTTGAATCTTGGTTGGGAAGTCATAAAGAATGAGAATGAAGGTGAGTCCTGAGATAGACTCTAAAGTAGGTCACTGTGGTTCTAATCAATTCTGAACTCAGATCTCGTTTATTTCAATCTGACTGCAATTGATTAATGGGGGTGTTATAGGTTTTCCAACCTCAGCAGAATTCTTAAGTATCTTTGTACAACTTTCTAAGACGAGGCTAAAGGGCCAATGACTACTGATTGTTTCTTCAACAGTTTCTTTGTTTTTTTGTTCTTTGTGCTTTTTGGAACACACTTATTGGTGCTTAGGGTCTACTCCTTGCTCTGTGCTTAAGAATTACTCCTGGAGGGGGCTAGAGTGATAGCACAATGGGTAGGGTGTTTGCCTTGCATGCGGCCGACTCAGGTTCAATTCCCAGCATCCCATATGGACCCCTAAGCACCGCTAGGAGTAATTCTTGAGTGCAGAGCCAGGAGTAAGCCCTGTGCATCCCTGGTTGTGACCCCCCCCCCAAAAAAAAAGAAATACTTGACCCAGGATTAATTCCTCTGTCCCTCTTAAAGAGCCCAGAAAGCTACCAAGAGGATCCTGCCTACACGGCAGAGCCTGGCAAGCTACCCATGCCGTATTCGATATATCAAAAACAGTTATAACAAGTCTCACAATGGAGACGTTATTGGAGCCTGCTCGAGCAAATCGATGAACAACTGGACGACAGTGGTACTCCTGGAAGGGAGGATGCTCAAAGGACCATATGTGGTTCTGGGGATTGAAACCAGGTCTGTCATGTTCAAGGCAAGAATTTTACTGGCTCAGCTATCTGTATGCCTCTTTTAAAGCTTCTGAACAATTTCTTCATCAACTCTGTAAATATGCCGGCTCTTTATTTTTATATAATTGCTCTTGCAATCAATAGGAATGTTATTACTATTTTACCTTGTAACTATTCTTTTAAAATTATTTTGTTCCTATAAAAGCAACTCACAGCTTACTTTTATCCTTCCATCTAATGAAAAGGAAATGAGGTTTTTTAAAGGATAAGGGAAAAAGAAAGAATGACATTATTGGAGGCGTATTGAGGGGAGAATACCGAGTAGTTACATAACACAGAATTAAGTACAGAACTCAGCATTGTTTGTAACTGAATCTAATATTGATACATGAAATAATTTCGAATTTGGAAATATTCTATGAATTTTTCAATATTCTATAAATATTTCCAATAAATTTGACTTACTAAAAAATGGTTTCTTAATTTTATCATAAATGCACCATAATTATTAATCCAATTTTTAAAACTTAAGTTAAGTAATAGAGTATTACCACTGAGATACAGAAAAAAAATTCTCCTGAGAAATTTTTAATGATTTAAATTCTTGAGGACTTATTTTCCAAAGAAATGTATTCAACTGAGTTTATAAAAGGCCAAGGGTCAACTGTGAAATTGGGGATTCCCAGAATTAATTTCCATGTTGAATGTTGTATATGTTAATGGAAATAACACAGCTATATTAGATGGAAACCTACTATAAATATTAAAATAACCTCTACAGTTATGGAAGAAATTGACCTTAAAACGATATTGAGGGGCAATTTTTATAATGGAAGTTAACTAAAAATTAGTAATATACAGCTATAATACTTTTAAAACATCTTTGTTTAATTGTTGTTTTAAAGGTGTCTACAATGCTTCCCACACCCCCTGCACACATCTGCTTGCATCAGGGTCCTTCTACATTGTTATTTTGGTGTCATGATAGTGGCCTTCATGGAAGAAGGGGTCATATTTTAAGCAATATCAATTGCATTTTAGTTCAGACTTTCAATAAGTGTTCCCATCACTGACACCAATTGCTAATGAATGTTTTGGACAAGCTATTCTTTCTGTTGGGAATTTTGTGTAGCAACATTTTCCCGGCTTCCTCAAGTACTACTACTACTACACCTGTTGATACCTCCCTCAACTTGGCGTTCAATCTATCTAAAAACTGCTCTTCATGTGGACATCCACTGGAGCAGTTGCTACCATTTAGAACCAGCCTCTTTCATTTGCCGTGATGCTCAGGAAATAGAAAACTGGTAAAAGCCACCAGTATTTTTAAACAATTTCTGCTTTTGATTCTCATGTTTTAAAAATATTTAAGAAAGGAAGAAAGAGGAGAAAAGGAAAAGATTTGTTATTTTTCATCTGACATTCTCTATTCATTACAACAACTTGTGCCTGGGATTAACTAACATCTTCCAAGTTATACTTCTTTCATTCCCATATTCTTGTACTGTGCTCTATCCATTATTAACATACATATTAAGGAAGAGCATGCCGCATACATGGAAGTTTCATTGTTTGATTGGAAGATGTTCTAATATTAATTTTTATTCCAAACTTTCATCAAGATTTATATAGAGATAGATAGATGTAGTGTTGTTTCTAATTATGAGAAAACAACAACTACTCATTGACACATTTATATAGACCATCTTATTCTAGCATGTAAAAATATCCCTTTTATTATATTCAAATCATTCTTTACTTACCTTACCCTGCCACAGATTTTCTTCTATTTACAAAAAGATTTCATAAAATGCATATTTCCCAAGAGAATTCTTCAATTATAAGAGAGAAAAATTCAGAAGTAACCATGTGTAAAATATCTCAACAATTTAATTTCTAAGGGGATGTGTTAATGAAAGGTAACTTCTTTTCACTTTTCAAAAAAGTTCAATGACTGGCTGGAGACACTTTTTATACCTTATAAAAATTATAACTCATTTTCCTAGTAAAAATAATCTTCAGAAAAATTCATCATAGTCTAATAAAACTAACACCGAGAATGTCTCTGATGCTTTTTCATAGAAAATATTTACCAGAGGTATATATACCTATGATAAATGGGTAAACTTTTATTTTTTGTATGAGCTTGCTATGGGGACAGTAAACTTTCAAATTTAAATGGATAGTCAGTACTATTTCAATATATTGATTTTTCACCTGTGCAGTGACAGCATGAAGAAAATTATGCTAAGCCACAGGTTACTTCTGAATATTGATGAACATTTGAATAAAAAAAGGAAACATTTCTCTTTAAGGAAGAAACCACTGAAGAAATAAACTGTCAAATAATGTTCAGAATTCTTTAAGCAGGTTTGTGATTCACCCATTTTTCTTCCATTTTTCAATTTTATTGTGAGCTAGATAACCTTTTTTTTTTTTGTCAAATGAGGAACTTCAGGGTTCACTTTTTGTGATGTGGCTCATAAATAAAGATGAGTAGTCTTCTACGAAAGAACCATATACTTTTTTTTTATTTTCAAAAGCATCAATAGCCCAGCCTCTACCGAATACTTACGGTGAGAAGAAAAAATTGACTTGTTTGCATATGAAGAATTTTAGAGTCTCTGTTTTGATGGCATCACAGTAGCAGCTGGATTTTAGCAGTTTTCATTGTGTATATCTAACTGAGAGTAGATTCCATTCCTGTCTGATAATTATAGCAGCCCTAGTGCTGGTCAGTGTGCTTGATGCTTGACTGGTATGGATTCACCAAATTATTGTTTGTATAAGTATACAAATAAACAGTACATTTGTCATAGGTTAGAGCTGTGTTAGCATTAATGTAATTCATGGACTATAGGCATGTGATGTGATGGTAACACAGATTACTTAAGTATTCATTAAGAGTTAAATAGGTTTAATAATTTACTTTCTTAAGAGGTGCACAGGAGACCCAGTGGGTTCCTTCTTCTAATTGTCAGCCTTCTGTGCCAGGGTCTAACTGGAAAGGCGAGAATACAGTACTCCTTGAATCCTACAGTGCCAAGGATTATCCCGGCTGCCCAGGCAGTGCCTGGGATTCTCCAGGATTGTGCCCAGCAATTCTAGGGGGACAATGTTTTGCTACAAAACTAACCTGGGAAACTGCTTGTGAGACCTGCGCTTTAACCCCTATCATGTCCCTTGGGCCTCTGATTATTATTTTCAAAAATAAAATGGAGAAACCATTCTGTATACATTTTAAACATCTGATGTTTGTAGATTTTCAAGTTACAGTGTTCATCATTTTTAATTGGCATTGTCGGTTACTTTAGATAGGAGTAAGAATACATGGACAATTTTTATCTTTTTTTTTTTTTGCTTTTTGGGTCACACCTGGCGATGCACAGGGGTCACTCCTGGCTCTGCACTCAGGAATTACTCCTGGCGGTGCTCAGGGGACCATATTGGATGCTGGGATTTGAACCCAGGTCGGCCGCGTGCAAGGCAAACGCCCTACCCGCTGTGCTATCGCTCCAGCCCCAACAATTTTTATCTTGTTCTCGTATATCTTAGAAGTAGCATATTCATCTATTTATTTTTGCATTTATTATTGAATCACCATGAGACACAAAGCTTTTATGATTTTCATTTTTTAGAAAGAAAAGAAGTGAAAATATCTATTTGGAGATGACATATTGTACATGATACCCTAGAGAATCCTTCAAAAAGCTACCACAAACAGCAAACCAATACAGCAAAGTGAAGTGACCAACTACTAACTAGTCTGTCACATTGATATATTAATAATTATCTAGAAAATAAAATTATTTAAGAGTATATCCCATTCAAAATAATGTTCAAAATCATCATGATTGAGTTTCAGTCATACAATGATCAGACACCCATCCCTCCACCAGTGTACATTTCCCACCACCAATGTCCCCAGTATCCCTCCCTCCACCCCCACCCTACCCCACCTTCTGCCTCTATGGTCACTCTTTCATTTTTACTCTCTCTCTACTTTGAGGCATTATGGTTTGCAATACAGATACTGAGAAGCCATCATGTTGGATTGTTTACCTACTTTCAGCACACGTCTCCCTCCCAGGCGACCCCTCCACCCATTAGTGACTTAACGCACTCTTCTCTCACATCTGCCTTCTCCTCCAGCACATGAGGCAGGATTCGAACCATGGAGAAATCTTCCTAGCTCATGTCTTCTGCTGTCTTTGGGTGTTAGTCTCATACCATATTATTGTATATTCCACAAATGAGTGCAGTCATGCTATGTCTGTCCCTCTCTGACTCATTTCACTTAGCATGGTACTCTCCATATCCATATACTAATAAGCAAATTTTATGACCATCCTTTCTAACAGTTGCAGAGTAGTCATTGTGTAGATGTGCAATAGTTTATTTAACCAGTCATCTGTTCTCAGGCAGTGGGGTTTCCAGATTTTGGCTATTGTAAACATTGTTGCAAAGAACATGCAAGTGTAGACATAATTTCTACTGTGCTTTCTTGCACCCCTGGGATTTATTCCCAGAAGTGGGAATAAATTGATGGCTATTATGGAAGCTCAATATTTAGTATTTTGAGAAATGCCCATATTGTTTCCCAAAATGGTTGGACCAGTGGACATTCCCACCAACAAGAAATTAGTCCCTTTCTCCCCACATACATGCCAGCACTGGTTGTTCTTATTCATTTTTATTTGTGCCAGTCTCTGCGATGTAAGATGATATTTAATTATTGTTTTGATTTGCATCTCCCTGATGATTAGTGATGTAGACATGTGCCTTATGGCCATTTGTATTTCTTTTTTTGTGGAAGTTTCTATTAATATCCTTTCCCCATTTTTTGATGGGGTTGGAGGTTTTTTTCTTGAAAAGTAACCCCTTATCTGATGTTTATTGGATAAATAGTTTTCCCATTTCGTGGTCTCTCTCTGTATTTTGGTCTCCATTTCTTTTGAGGTGTAGAAGCTTTTTAGTTTAATGTAGTTCCATTTGTTAATGTTTGTTTCCACTTGCTTGGTCAGTGCTGTTACATTCTTAAAGATGCTGTTAGCTTCAATGTCATAGAGGGTTTTATCTATATTTTCCTCCACATAACTTATCGATTTAGGTATTATATTAAGGTATATAATTCATTTTGATATGGCTTTTATGCCTGGCATTAGACAAATGTTTGGGTTCTTATTTATTTTTTTTTTGCATGTAGCTGTGCAGTTTTCCCAGCACCACTTGTCGAAGAGGCTTTCCTTGTTCCACTTCACATTTATTGCTCCTTTATAAAAGAATAAATGATCATATATTTGAGGGTCTGTGTCAGGATATTCAACTCTACTCCATTGGTCTTTGAGACTGTTTCTATTCCAATACCATGCTGTTTTAATACCACTGCTTTACAGTGCGGTTGAAGTTGGGGAGGGTGATGCTACCCATCTTCCTTTTTTTTTCCCAAGGATTGCATTTGCTATTGTTGGGTAAGTTTATTATTCCATATAAGTTTTAGGAGTTTTGTCTATTTCTTTGCAAAATGTCATGGGTCATTATTATAGGAACTGCACTGAATCTGTATAATGCTTTAGGGAGTATTGCCATTTTGACAATGTTATTCCTCTAGATCCGTGAGCAGAGGATGTGTCTCCATTTCCTAGCTTCCCCTTTTATTTCCTGAAATTTCTTTGTACAGCTTCTTCACCTCTTTAGTTGAGCTGATTCTGAGGTGCGTGATTTGCTGAGGAACTATTTTGAAGGGAATTGTTTTTTAAATGTCTCTTTCTTCTCATTCATTTTTTGTATTTAGGAAAGCCATGGAATTTGGGTACTGATTTTTTAACCTGCCACTCTACTATACAAATCTATTACATCTAGGAGTTTTTCTGTAGAGTATTTAGGATTTTCTAAGTATAGTATCATGTGATCTGCAAATAGTGATAGCATGACCTCTTCCTTTCCTATCTGGATGCCCTGGATATTTTTTTCTTGCCTAGCTGCTATGGAAAGAACTTCCAGAACTATATTGAAAATAAGTGGCTAGCATGGACAATCTTTTCTTGTCCCCCATCTTAGAGGAAAGGCTTTTAGTTTGTCCCCATTGAGAATAATACTTGTTGTGGATTTGTGATAGATGGCTTTGACCATACTGAGGAAAGCTCCTTTAATTCCAATTTTGTTGAGAGTGTTTTTTATTTGTTGAGAGTGTTGATGTGCTGGATCTTGTCAAATGTTTTCTCTGCATCTAATTATATAATCATGTGGTTTTTATCATTTCTTTTATTAATATGATGAATTATGTTGATTGACTTGTGCTTGTTAAACCATTCTTACATCCCCAGGATGAATCCTACTTTGTCATAGTGTATGATCTTTTTGATGAATGGTAGGATTCTCTTTGCCAGGATTTTGTTGAGGATCTTTGCATCTGTGTTCATCAGGACTATCAGCCTATAATTCTCTTTTTTTGTCGTGTTTCTGTCTGCTTTTGATATCAAAGTGATATTTCCCTCTTAGAAACTGTTTGGAAGTGCTTCTGATTCTTTAACTTCCTGAAAACTCTTGAAGAGGATTGGAAATAGATCATCTTTAAAGGTTTGGAGGAAATTTCAAGTGAATCCGTCTGGGCCAGGGCTTTTGTTTCGGGGGAGACTTTTGATTACTGTTTGAATTTCCTTGATAGTGATATTTGACTGCTCATCATTTGTCTTTCTTTAAAAATCTGGAGAATATTGCGAACTTTTGTGAACTGTCTACTGTCTATTAAAGTTTCTTGAGATTCACTCAGTATGTATATTTATTACATGGAATCATGAAATGCAATATTTGAAAGATCAAAAAAATTATAGTTACCTGTTTCTTGGGCTGCCAGATAATCCTGCTAATAATATTATGTACAATTATTGGTAGACATTGTGTGGTGTGTATTTTAGTATGTAACTTCTCTTTTCATACTAACAACTACCCCCAATGGAATATCTAGATACTCATTATGATAAAGGAACTAAAAATAGTCCACATTTAGTAAACTGTAGCATTGGGATTTGAACTTCAGAAGTGAGAATTCACAACCTGGATATTCTTAATAATTCTGCTCTCCTGATTCCCACAGTGAAATAATTGTTAGTAAAGTAATCATCTGATGTGCCCAGTCTATCTCTACCAAGATTTATTGCTTTAATTAGTTGGCATATTTCTTCCAGAGGAAAGATTTAGTGCCTATATAAATATTGGGGATGAACATCAAATGAAGGACTCTGCAATGTTTTATGTTTTCTGACAGGCAATAAGGGCTAAAATGCATTAAGATTAATTAATAATATATGTTCAATTGGTTGTATTACAGGATGTTATTTTTTATTTATGAATTTAGCCTTTATTTGGCTGGTAAGTTTATCTCTTTATAGAATATATGAAGGTAACATTATTATATAAAATGTATTACCTTCATTTCTTCATAACACTTTATTCATATTATGTATCATCAGCAATTAGGTTGGTTACTTTCACATTCTTATAAAAGGAGAAGTAGAAATCAACATAAAGGAGTTTTTGAGAGAGGAACTGTATAAAACAAAGGGTGTGCTATTCTGAGAATACATAGGTTCAAAAGAATTTTATACTATACAATGGTAGCCTAGTCTTGAAGAGATAATTTTTAATCATCTTGACATAAATATCATGTGAAGGGTTAGAAAGATTGGGTAGAGTTCTTGCCTTGCACACAGCTGACATTGTTTGATCCCCAGCCCTTATATGATCCCCTGAGCATCTCCAGGAGTGATCCCTGAATATGGCATCAGGAGGACCCAAGCACCAGTGGGTATGGCCTTCAAATCAAAACAGTATAATAGGGAACAAAATAGGCGCTAAAATATAAACATATAACATACATAAAGACATTTATAACAGAAACATATTTATATAAGCCTAGTTCTTAATGGTGAAAATATAGTTGCCAACAATTTATTTATGCTTTCAAAAATTTCTGCATTTAGGGCTGGAGCAATAGCACAGCGGGTAGGGCGTTTGCCTTGCACGCGGCCGACCCAGGTTCGATTCCCAGCATCCCATATGGTCCCCTGAACACTGCCAGGAGTAATTCCTGAGTGCAGAGCCAGGAGTAACCCCTGTGCATCGCCGGGTGTGACCCCCCAAAAAATCTTCTAAATCTTCTTTTATGGGCAATATCTAATACCTGTATTTTTTGTGAAATAACATTCTCCTAAAGCATTTCTTAAATTCAACAAATATGTAGGCAAAAAATGTATTTTAAATAAGAATATCAGAGACAAAGAGATAACACTGGTTTAAGGCCTTTTTCCTTTCATGTAGGTTGATCCTGGTTCTCTCAGGTTTTGCATACCATGCCTCTTACCCTCTTTCAACCCCCAGCTTACACATTGTCCCCCAAGAGCTATCAGATGTGATCTCTGAACACAGAGCCAGAACAAACCCTGAACATTGCCTGTTAGAATCCCACCTTGTGCCAAATAATAAATGTCTCAATTTTGCTCTCGAGAATTTTATAACTTAGTACAATTAACTCTAATGAGATTTGAAAGTGATCTAGTATAGGGGAAATTAGACTATTAGACATTATTCTAGCAATTTGACAAGCAATTTACTCTTTTATT